>NC_079169.1:81524278-81791778 GCF_947568905.1 Ostrea edulis
AGTTAACATGCTACAAATGTTTGAGGATTGAAATATATACTCCAGTATTTAAAAATCTAACAAAGAATAAAGCTGATACAACAATCACTAGATCATTCATACGCGAGTCAGTAATGATATTTCACAATCTTAGTATATTTATAGGTTTAATCGATTGGCATTTTGCATTTCTTCGAAAAAATTTCACTTATCTAAAGACGTCACTAGCTTTAGGTGAAATGCCAAAACATCTAGATCTATATACGCTAGACGATAAGGCTCTTCAACAGTGGGGGTTCTTTATCGTGCCAAAGCCTGTAAAGACACAGTAGTTCGATGTTCATGGTATCATGCGAGAAACCCACTAAAAATCCTCGACTTCCGCTTCTAATGACAAGCGCTTGGTGAAGGAACACTCATTTTACGGACTCGGGTATGTCACGCTCTGGGATCGAACCCGGACTATACAAAGCGAGAGCTCTACCGATAGAAGCACCGCTAAATTAGTGGTATATTTCACCTGACACTGTAAATTACCTCTAATCTCGTTAGATATTCAACTTAGAAAAAGTCTTACAAACATACAAGCAAACACTGGAAAATAATTAAACGATAACTTTTGTTAAAAACCAGAAACGAGGTGTACATATTGATCGTTGGACATTTTTAAGACGGTCCCAAGGCAGGTTTCAATCTGAATGAGTGTTTCACTGGGCTCAGGAAACTATTGTTGATATTCCAAGAACTTTGATCCGGGTTAGAATAGGTCCTCAGTACCCCCTTGCATGTCGTAAGAGACGACTAAATGGGGCGGTCCTTCGGATGAGACCGCAAAAACCGAGGTCCCGTGCCGCAGCAGGTGTGGCACGATAAAGACACCCCCCCCCCCTCTGCTCAAAGGCCGTAAGCGCCGATCATAGGTGCAGTGGTGACATCTCCATGTGAGTAAAATATTCTCGAGAGGGACGTTAAACAATATTTAATCAATCAATCCAAGAACTCCAAGAACCATGTAAACAAATGCTCATAAATGATACGAAACTGAAGTCAAGAGAAGACCCCCGTACTTAAGGCATCAAAAGTTGGTACTCTTGTTCTTCATTCATCTCAAGCAATTACTCTAAGACAATTAATTATATCTTATGTTTTATGAAATAAAACGTTAACATTTGTGTACGTTGAATTATGTTTTATGTCATCACGACAACTTACATAACCCTACATATTTCATACATAAGATTGTATGGCATGAGAAATAACACATACACGCGCACACACACACATACACGTCAGAGAGTACAAGTGACTTGTGATTTTGATATGGTGTATTTTTATATCTATCACCACACAGAGAAATTTAATCATTTACAAGATGCCAGGAAATTGGAAAGGAACAAGCATAACCAACACATACCATATCAAGGTAACTCTATCATGTAAAACTTATACGGTACCAATAGTTCGTTTGGAAAATCTTAATTAATTAAAGATGTAAAGTTCGAGTGTAAAAACACCGTTAAAGTATCATTTACGAGGCTGTGCGACAGCTGTTTTAACCAGAATTATTTGATTTAAATTGGTGTTTACAAATAACGGTCACTCGGCCATTTCTAATGCATATTCAGAAGCTAAATCAAGTCACAGTCACGTGTCCAGTTCAGACTTCCAGAGGTATAAGATCATCATTGGTTTTATCTGTGTAAAGCTGTGTAATTTGTTATTACATTACCGTGCCATAAGTGTTTCACGTTTTTGTTGATTAGAAATAAAAATATTAAATACCTCTTGATTATAATATCTTCGTTGTGTTACACTCTTTCAAACCTACATTTAAGTAGTTGCGTCTGAGTAATGTACGTCATGTTAGAATTCCTCTTATGCGCATGGGACTATTTATAGACGCATAACCAGACATGGTTTCGAATTATCGAGAAATGACACTAGTCCTAAAAGAACAGATCATACGAACAAAGAAGGAAGAAAAAAAGTCGAGACATTGAACTAACTGGACGAAAAGGTGAAGACAACGAACAGTGATGAATTTAACAACTATAAGGAATACAACATTAAGAGGCAAACACGGACTCCTGGACACACCAGAGGTGGGATCAGGTGCCTAGGAGGAGTAAGCATTCCCTGTCGACCGGTTACACCCGCCGTAAGCCCTATATCCTGATCAGATAAACGAAGTAATACATAGTCAAAATATGTGTAAAGAACGACCCAACGATTGGCATGAAACACGTCGGACAGCGTTTGACCCGATGGCAGGTTGTACTGGCAAACTAGATCGTTATAACGACCAAAGAGTTTGCGAAATGCTGACTTTAAAGGAGACTGTTGACCCCTGTAACATCAATTGTTTGTCAGTAGCCTGTCTCGATTTAACAATTGATCATACGCAGAACAAGCTCGTGAGTATTGAATCAGTTGAGATTCATCTATATACTGGATTCCATGCTTCACTATTTGAATCGAATATGATGCGCAGGAGTTCCACCATTAAAATGTTTTATGGGTTCCCACTATGTTTAATTTTTAGATTATTTTCTCACTGCGTTTTTTTTATCATGCAAATGTTTTCTACTTTTCGACTTTTAAAACTAATACAGCTACATTAAGTAACTCTGTACACTTTGAAAACACGAACAGGTGAACATCGGGCCATACAGCTTTAAACATTGCATGATAAATATATCTTTTGCCGACATTTTACTCACTGGGTACAATAAAATATCTAGTAAACTATTTAATGCTATTTTTTTGGTTATATTTTCTATAAATAATCAATTATCTATTATTTAAAAAATATGGTCAAGTAGGAGTGTTTTCAAACTGTTGACATTAAAAGTTTGTTATATTTTTAATGAGAATAAGATAGCCTGAGAAAATACCAAACGAATAACTCCATCATAGAACAAAAACAAGAAGAACAAACTAAATAATAACTCTCAGGAAATGGAGTTGGATTGATCATGTACTAAAGATGTAGAACACCAGGGTGTGCACCACTGTACTGACATGGCACCCAGAGGGAAGGAGGTAAGTAGGCCGGCCAAAAACATCGTGGAGAAGAACTACTGAACAGGAAAAGTTAAAGTTGTTGTGGAATAGCTGGGCGTCAGCAAGGGCAGTAGCCAGAGACAGGTGGAGGCAAGATATTGGGGCCTTGTGTGCCAGGGGCACGAAGAGGATAGGTGAGGTGATATATTCTAAGCAGTTTTTATGCTGTTTAATGAAAATGTGCGACTTTCCCATGTTGTATGTTGACATCTTTAAGGTATTCAATGTATAATGACCATATTTCATATCTAGTAACTGGATGATGGGATTTTTGTAATAATGGTATTTGAAGGGTTCATCAAATGAAAATAATCCACCATAGGATTTTTCTAAATCTTGTTTACTGCTTGATTTATTTCACCTAGAATTTTAAATTGAAGTCTATGGGAAGAATTTCCTTAACACCAAAAACAACATTTCATGTACATATGAAATTTCCATCCATCGCTCCCACACACATACATGAAAGTGTGATCAGAATAGGACACGGGGATGATTGACAATCTGACGATATGACACCTTTTCTATGATAGGTGTAAGAAATGTAATTATTGTGTTAAATCGCATTGGTGGAATATACTGAATCCTACGATACTATACAGGTAGACGGTATAATTTGATATAAGGTTAATAACATACCATTGTGAAGTCGAACATTCTGTCTTGTTTGACCAATCGGTGACAACCAAATTATATCGTGCGTGAAAAATGTTCTTGAAGTAAACGTTTGACTGGAAAGTCTGGTATACTGTTGGTTAAATCGGTCAACGGATGCTGGTTACAGAAGTGACACGTGCTCCCCTGGTCCCGTCCCTAGCACGTGCAGACGTACTACATTCAAATCTAACCAATCACAAAGTAGTTAACATGTAACAACATTTCTATGACGTTGAATAAAAAAGGTTTTTTTCCCCAGTTAGTATGCTTAACCATTAAATATTGTAAGACCTATTGATGGTCAAATACTGTATTGGGTTTCAGATTCAGCAATCACACTACTATATCTCTATTTCCCTTTTTCCCATCTGGGTATGTTCGAGCTTTCGAACTTAAGTTCAATAGCTCCTTCATCATATAGGTAAAACATGCATCATCTGCTTCATTTCCTCGTCAAGGTGTATCATTGTTACTGGTATGAATGCGTACAATATTACGGTATCATTGGTACTGGTATGAATGCGTACAATATTACGGTATCATTGGTACTGGTATGAATGCGTACAATATTATGGTATCATTGGTACTGGTATGAATGCGTACAATATTACGGTATCATTGGTACTGGTATGAATGCGTACAATATTACGGTATCATTGGTACTGGTATGAATGCGTACAATATTACGGTATCATTGGTACTGGTATGAATGCGTACAATATTACGGTATCATTGGTACTGGTATAAATGCATACAATATTTCGGTATCATTGGTACTGGTATGAATGCGTACAATATAACGGTATCATTGGTACTGGTATGAATGCGTACAATATTACGGTATCATTGGTACTGGTATGAATGCATACAATATTACGGTATCATTGGTACTGGTATAAATGCATACAATATTACGGTATCATTGGTACTGGTATGAATGTGTACAATATTAAGGTATCATTGGTACTGGTATAGATGCGTACAATATTACGGTATCATTGGTACTGGTATAAATGCATACAATATTACGGTATCATTGGTACTGGTATGAATGTGTACAATATTACGGTATCATTGGTACTGGTATGAATGCGTACAATATTACGGTATCATTGGTACTGGTATAGATGCGTACAATATTACGGTATCATTGGTACTGGTATAAATGCATACAACATTACGGCACCATTGGTACTGGTATAAATGCATACAATATTACGGTATCATTGGTACTGGTATGAATGCGTACAATATTACGGTATCATTGGTACTGGTATAAATGCGTACAATATTACGGTATCATTGGTACTGGTATAAATGCGTACAATATTACGGTATCATTGGTACTAGTATGAATGTGTACAATATTACCTTATCATTGGTACTGGTATGAATGCGTACAATATTACGGTATCATTGGTACTGGTATGAATGCGTACAATATTACGGTATCATTGGTACTGGTATGAATGCGTACAATATTACGGTATCATTTGTACTGGTATAAATGCGTACTATATTACGGTATTGTTGGTACTGGTATAAATGTGTATAATATTGCAGTATCGTTGGTACTGGTATGAATGCGTACAATATTACGGTATCATTGGTACTGGTATAAATGCGTACAATATTACGGTATCATTGGTACTGGTATAAATGCATACAATATTACGGTATCATTGGTACTAGTATAAATGCGTACAATATTACGGTATCATTGGCACTGGTATGAATGCGTACAATATTACGGTATCATTGGTACTGGTATGAATGCGTACAATATTACGGTATCATTGGTACTGGTATGAATGCGTACACTATTACGGTATCATTGGTACTGGTATAAATGCGTACAATATTACGGTATTGTTGGTACTGGTATAGATGCGTACAATATTACGGTATCATTGGTACTGGTATGAATGTGTACAATATTACCTTATCATTGGTACTGGTATGAATGCGTACAATATTACGGTATCATTGGTACTGGTATAAATGCGTACAATATTACGGTATTGTTGGTACTGGTATACATGCGTACAGTATTACGGTATCATTGGCACTGGTATAAATGCGTACACTATTACGGTATCATTGGTACTGGTATAAATGCGTACAATTGTACGGTATCATTGGCACTGGTATGAAGTTGTACAATATTACGGTATCGTTGGTACTGGTATAAATGCGTACAATATTACGGTATCATTGGTACTGGTATGAATGCGTACAATATTACGGTATCATTGGTACTGGTATAAATGCGTACAATATTACGGTATTGTTGGTACTGGTATAGATGCGTACAATATTACGGTATCATTGGCACTGGTATAAATGCGTACACTATTACGGTATCATTGGTACTGGTATAAATGCGTACAATATTACGGTATCATTGGTACTGGTATAAATGCGTACAATATTACGGTATCATTGGCACTGGTATGAAGTTGTACAATATTACGGTATTGTTGGTACTGGTATGAATGCGTACAATATAACGGTATCGTTGGCAATGTTGTGAATGCGTACAATATTACGGTATCGTTGGTTGGCAATGGAATGGACGTGTACAATATTACGGTTATGCACACGTTCAGCATTCATCTCACTCAATTACATCAATTAATACCAGGGAAATGTGTCAAATTAAATAATGATATTTGTTGATCCTTAAGTGTAAAACAGAATCGACATATTACAAGAATTAATTGATACTTTCTAGTCAAGCCTAGAACACTGGTTATCAGAGTTCAACAAACGATATCTGGTCCAAAATCTCTGTTTACAGAAGGTTACTGTGCAGATCCTAATGTTTCATGAAACGTTGGTGTTTAATACTGCCCAGTATTGCATGAAGAATCATTAGCTATATATTGAGCTAATATTGGTGAATATTGGCAAGCGTTTGGTATTATAAATTCACACTGCGAGTGAAATTTTACACCCAGCAATTGTCGATATTCACTAATATAAGTTCCACCAACACCTTTATCATATAGCTGAAACATTTCATACATGTAAATAAAAATATTTATTCGGTATATACATGTACATACATACAAACATGCATACATAAATACCAAGGATAACCTATGAAAGCTCGAAAGCTTATTTTCATTGGGGTCCTTTGATGTACGGATGCTTGCGGTAGGGGGTCATTTATGTGGGAGGAAACCGGAGGAAACCCACGTGTCCAAGCGGGCGATCGCCATACCCTCTCATATATAACCACTGCCGATCACGGGGATCGAGCTCGGGTCGCAGCGGTGAGAAGCGAAATCGCTACCCCTGCGGTACCCGGATGTATATTACCTTGATGTAGGGAGAGGCCTAAAAAGGATGTGCCTGCTGTCCGATCCCATTCACTTATTTGTGAATAAAATATTATCTAAATAAAATATAAAAACACATTCCAGTTGTGTAATGTTGATAGTTTATTCTCATTTTCTCATCAAATTTAAAAGCTAAATCAGTATTGAGTTATGAAATAAATTTCAATTCTAAAAATTTACATGAGGGTATAAAGTGCAACGCTTCACAAAGAGCTAAATGAAAGTATGCCAGCGTGAAGCGTTGCAGTCGATTCCTTCATGCATTTTCAGATTTCTTATATTTACATTCTACTTTCATTTCTGACGGAATTCCCAGTCGTTAAAATAGACATTATACTATATTTATCTGTATTCATGCGCGCATTCTTTTTTACAAATGCAACCACGTAATAATGAGGAATCATTAAATTAATGGTTTTCATTACAATTTGTAGAGATATCAAAGGCAAAAACATTGGAAGTGTATGATTGGGTGCAATATCGCTGTTACGCACATTGACAACGTTCACCCAAATGCATCGATTCATTTTTATTTATTTCCGGGTCCCTATCTGTAAATCAGAGTACAAATATAATAAGAATTGATACTTCGTAGATAAGACACATACACTGGTTACTAGAACTACCACAGAATGTTTAGTCCGCTAACTTTGTTTACAGATAGCGATGCCATTTACTTGTACCTGATGGTTTCGGTGCGGATCCTAATATTTTACAAAAAGATGGTATTCAATAATGGCCAACATACTACTCGCTAAAATTCTCTAGAATTTATAAACATCTTATTATCAACAAGTTATTAAATATAACAAACGTACGTATCTTCTTCTCGTAGCTTATATATTCCCTTTTAATAATATTAATTAATAACTGGTTCAGAAATCTCGTGAGGATCCTGGTTCGAATAGGTCCTCAGTATTCCTTGCTTGAGGCCTTGAGTCACAGCAGGTGTGGCACGATAAAGATCCCTCCTTGCTCAAAAGCCGTAAGTGCCGAGCATAGGCCTAAATTT
Organism: Ostrea edulis; assembly: GCF_947568905.1. NCBI lineage: Eukaryota > Metazoa > Mollusca > Bivalvia > Ostreida > Ostreidae > Ostrea > Ostrea edulis. The sequence goes on from NC_079169.1 coordinate 81,532,334, forward strand.
TGCAGCCCTTCACCGGCAATGGTGACGTCTCCATATGAGTGAAAAATTATCGAGAGGGACGTTAAACAATATACAATCAATCAATCGTTCAGAAATTAAGTGCTTTTTAGCGTTACTGTGGAGTACTCGTACACGTGTTTTGCGACTTATACTAAAATTCGTTTCACACTTATACCTGGTAATCCCATACTCTAACATTCTTGACAACGTACATGTATTTTGAAGTCTGTAGCTTGACATGATACTTTAGTGCGCGCGAACATTTACAAACTATTGTTCTCATTTTGAATCACAAATAATGTTTTATTTTGAATAGAATGCTTGATATGGAATCAGATTGGATTATAATTTACCTAAGATGTGTAATACTTTTTATTTAAGTCCCCCTTTTTCTGACCCCCATTTTTGTACTTGTTAATCATATTTTACTACTTTTCGTCATTTACTACAATAAATGACATTTTTTCACTTCTACATGTTGTTACGTGTTGTTTGTCTGCTTTTAACAAAAAACAAGTTCAGTCGCTTGGCAGGAGAACTAAGGAACATAAATGGAATTATGTTACGATAACGTTTAACTCTACCGAGCTGATACTTGACGTTCGCAGTGGTCAGCATCGTGTTTGAATCCCCGTTTGATGACGTAATTTCAGTGATCGAATCAATTTGCTGTATGTCAGTTTTGTAAGAGGGTATACGATTTTTAGTCATTTTACCGGGCCAATATACATGTGACATGATAAAAATCAATGAATGTTTTCGTCCTTTCATCATGCATCTACTTTCAAACCAACTCGTGAACGATCGGTTTCGAAAACTTCTAATTGTCTGTCAGTGTAGTATAGGATACTACTCTAGTAATAACTTTTACGTTCAGTCTACGTTTGCAACAATAAATCAGATCACAAAAAAGTGGTGTCATGGCAGGGGTATAAGGCACCCCTAACCATATAATGGGTGTACGATTTATGTCTATATCTATGTATATAGACACACACTTACAACTGGTGTGACTAACGTTGTTAGTATCAACACTGCAATATGAAACTATAATAATAATGTTTAAAAAGTATTTGCTACAAATACGACTCGACTTTCTGAAACACAATATGTCTGAGTCTGTGTAGTTCCCATTTTACACAGTGTCAGAATATTTAGCATTTAGTGGACATGTATATATACTGATGCCAGTGTCGTAAAGTAAGCCCCAATGTTATAAATATTGATAACGCTGTTTATTGTTATATCACTGCTTGGGTTTTGAAGTAAATTAGCATTACGTTGAATGCTGTTAACCTAGGTACAATTTATTTATGAGAAAGCAAGGTACAGGTTATCTTTTTCAGCCGTGGACATAGTACCATTATTCAAAACATGACGCATAATGCATGTAAATGTACTAGATTCCATGCCGAACATGGAGTCAAAGTGCTCGAGTGACGGATTATTTTCATGTTATTTACGGGTAATATTGATACTTAATGCAGTTTATACTCCATGTTTAACAATTATATTTCACTGGTGTTGTCGTATAATATATCAATACCATGCAAGGACTGGAACGATACCTGCTGATCTTTTGAGAAGCATAAAACGTTAACTTAGAGCAGAAAGAAAATTAAACCAGCGCATGTTCAAGGCCAATATTCAATAACATGAAGATATGTGATGCTTGCAATGAATACAAAAGTAGTCTCCTTTTTTTATCTGATACTCAGAATGTAGTATACGTGAGTGTCTTTTACTGAGTTTTGCCGTGGGAATGTACATGAGAATTGTACACTTTACAAAAATCGTTGATTTTGAGCACATTTGATGCGTCACTGAGCTCCATTGTGTATTGTGGAATGTACGTGATATGACTTACTTGCATTTCCAAATGGACCTCAAGCCAGGGCCGTAAGTAGGGTTCTAAATCAGGGGAGGCAGGGGATTGGGGGCCGCCGATTGACTTTACGACTGAAAATGACACTTTTTAAATCCCAATTTATCATGTTTGTGTTTCATTTGTACTATGTAAAGAATCGTAATATGGTGTCAAAGACAAAGGTGCTTGTCTTCATTTTAAACATATATCCTATAATATAACATTTATATAATTTTATTTTCTTTTTTGCCAAAAAATCAGACGAGGCAGTTGCCTCGTCTGCCTCATCGGCAGTTACGGCCCTGCAAGCATATATTACAATACATAAACTAGGGGGCAGACGCAGCCTTTTACCCTCTTTTAACAAGCGCCGACGTCACAAAAATAAATGCTTTCCTTCCACGTCATGCATGTACCCGCCAAATTGAAATCGGTGATGGAGGTATTGTTTTTGACTGATGGCCTGCCCCTTTCGTCTGTCTGTCATTTCTAAACCGAAAGAACTAAACTATTATAAGTTTCTGCTTTTAAGATTCTAAAAGGCAGAGACTTTACATTAAGTGAGCAGAAGAGAAAAAGGTTATTCTAGGTTAAATTGATGGTATGTCAAGGTCACATGTCTGGGGTATAGTGTTTCACAAACACATTCTTATGGCCGAATATTGTTTTTAAAAAAATACTTGTTCATAGTTCTTGTATATATATAACTTCATTTTGTATTGTAGCAATGTATTTGTAACACTTAAAAACATTGTTTAAACGAACATGCAATTCACTGAGAAGAGTATACATATAATTCGGGAACTTGAGTTGTATCGATTTTGGAGGCATCAAATATTTCTGCTTGTCTCCCCTACTATTCATATACATGTATCAGTCATGGTAGATGGCGGTTCTGTACTTTGAGGTAAGTATCAGTATATATAGGCCCCCAGTATATGTGCCGAAATGTGTAGGAAGTCGAATAAAAACTGTAGTAAAAGGATACTCAGTGCAACGATCGACTTGACGTTTGATGGGAAGCATCAATGATTTTCATCTTCATTCGATACAGCATGCATGAGTATCTAAAAAGAGACCACCCATTATAGTCACTATGAATATCGTGATGCGTGTATGAATCGCAAACGAAATGCAGACTTTAGGTACCGATAGAAACAGCTAGACAAAGTGAAACAATTCACGAACGTGAATATAAAGAACAGTGAAATCCCATAAAGAATAAAAGATAAGAGTAGGGCAAACGCGGACCCTTGGACACATCAGTAGTGGGACCAGGTTCCAAGAAGGAGTAATTATCCTCTGTTAACTGGTCACACCCGCCATGAGTCCTCTATATTGATCAGGTAAAGGGACTAATCCGTATTCCAAATCAGTGTGTAAAGAAGGGTCTAACAATTGATATAAAACACGTCAGACAGCATTAGACCTAACAATAGGTTGTATTTGCAAATAAAACCATTATAATGGTCATGAAATTTGCGAAATGCTGACTTCAAACCAGACTTATGAAACCCCTGTAACATCAACTTATTTGTAAGTAGTTTGGCTTAATATTAAAAAAAAAATAATCATGCGTAGAACATGCTCTCGTGTATCGAATCAGTTGAGCGACATAAACACCATATGCAGATGTTAATGGAATATTACAAAATTAAGAGTATGGCAAACACGGACACCTGGACAAATCGTAGATGAGATCAGGTGCCTAGGAAGAGTAAGCATCCCGTGTCGACCGGTCACACCGGCTGTGAACCCTATATCTCGATACCTTTCAGCTGCCTGGCTCAATTTAAGAACTGATCATACACAGAACAAGCTCATGCGTATTGAATCAGTTGAGAGACAAGAACACCATATACATGTACATGTATTTGCTGGTGATAATGGAATATTGCTACATGAATATAGGAAATTGACAATAGAGAGGCTGAAGTCATCCCGTTTGTCATAAATTTGAGTTGTTAGTTTGCCGTTGACATCTATGTGCATTAAAATAACTAAGTATAAAGCAGATGTGAAGGACTCTGACCATGGTGTGTTTTTTATTTCGAGTTAACTGGGATATATGGAGTCAACATATGAATGAAAATAAATACTGTTAATAGATAAAACTGTTGTGTAATACATTTAAACTTGATTGACACCTGTGATGTAGACATGATCATTCTGATGACTGTGGGTTCAATGTAAAGATTACGTAAGACTTGTTTTGCCATAGAAACGAGAGCTCTGGAAAACTTCATTCTAGTATAACTACACTGTGAATTAATTATTTTGTGGTAATGCACTCAATTAGGATATGTTAAACTAAATCTGGAGATTACTTTGATTGGACTTGACAACCGATTTGTGCCAGTTATGTGTGTAAATTCAGCTCGTCGGAAAATCATTTTCGGACACTGATATTTGTGAACTTTAATTAGACCTTATTTACGTTATTAATATTTTGTTATTAGTATATTTGTTTTCAATAATTGTAAATAAATTGATTAAAATCTTTGAATATCTTTATGGTTGATTTCTGCTGAATTTATTCAGAGTTATTCTGACCCAAAACAAAACGTCGTCGATATATCTAAATGGTGAGTAGGCCTACAAAAAACATTTTTTTTTTCTTTTCCAGTAGAAGCTTTTGAATAAATTATGTCTTATAAGAATATAGAAACACGTCGGTCAATGAAGGAGCACAAAGTATGCCCATGAATAATAATGGAGCACAATTCGTGCTGATGTAAATTCCTGTTATTCTCCATAAATAGTACATGCGCATCACGAAAGTTTACAGACAGATGATAACACTGCACTTTGACCCATGTTTGCTTTTGATTCAGGTTGGATTATCACATTTCACATCACAATTACTTGACATACAAATTTCAATTCAGGAGAATAATGTTTCATCTAATTCTCACCATCTTATTAAGTAACCGACAAGATATGAGTGTAAAAATCCAGTAGTAATTATTAAGATATCATTCTTATAGTCATCATTTTTATATTTAAATTCCCAATGCCTTTGCCTTTGGTATCTTTACTAATCATAATGATAGCCATTTCCTCATTAATACACTGCAGTTGTGAACAATGCGCGTATGATTCTTGATAAATATAGTACGTCTGTCTTAACGGTTGGGAAATCCAACAGAAAGGAAAGTAGATTATAAATATAGAAAGTGAATTTCAGCTTTGAAAATACGGGAGTTTACATGTATGAACTGCGACGGTTCATGAAAGTACGGCGTGAAACGTTGCAGTGCGTACTCGCATGTATTTTCAAAAATGAAATTTATTTTTTTAAAATGTAATCGTTTGAAGTATTTTCCAAGATGCCTGATAAATAAGCGCAATGCACATAATTTCCAAAATGTGTATTCTTTGTATGGCGTTACTGGAGGCTACCAATGCAATGGGCCGCCTCATTACAAATCAAACTCACAAAACAAGACGTGACGACCCGTCAATGGGCTCGTTGTGCCATGGGTAAGCGCAAATGCACAAGCTCAGGAAAATATCAAATCATCACAAAAACATCAAATTTGTGCAAAGTATAAGCGCAGATGGCTGGACATCCAACTCAACTTGTCAAACATATCAAAATTTCGTGCAACGAGTATGCGTGAATGCACTGACATCACAAAACAACATGTTAGCAATGCACAAACTACACATTAGTTATGAACGATGTATGGCACGAGTTCATGGTTGACATGGCTGTGTAATACAGAGAAATAGTTCAAAAGACAATGACAAATCATTCCAGAATAGTCACACTCTTTCATTGGAGTTGGGGTCACGTTTAGGTAGGGTCACCGCGACGTTTGGTAAAGGAGAAGCACGGACGGACCTGGACCAGATTCGAGTTGACACTGAAAAACAAAGAGCAAAGAGCAATGGTTCATAAAAGGGGGAGTAAGGGTTAATTTGCAAGGATATTTTCAAAACACAAATTTTAGCACAGCTTACCAGATTAACGAAAATTCAAGAGGGGAAACATGAGCATACGCTAATTTCAGATTAGGTTTGACGCACCAATAAAATTCCGGAATAACAAACGCTACATGTATGCACGGGCCCTTGGATAAATGCTCTTATACTAGACAAGCTATTATATGCGGTATTATTTGTATACACCATGGATTGCGTAATGAGCTTTGCTATACCGCTTTCTCATAGATTACCAATGTTTTATATACGTGTTTCACGGCCAATTATAGAGTTATTCGCCCTTTGTATAGTAAAATAACATATTAGTTTGTAGCCCGTTATCTTAGCAATTGTCCTACATGTACGCTGTACAATAAACCACGGCTGAATTTGTATTACCACCTGGAAACAAAATATCAAACGTATATATTCTAGTCATCATTTATCAACCTTTTCTGCATAAACTTCTGTAGTACTTAAATGGATATTTTCAATATCATAGTCAGAATAAAGTATTTGAAAACTGAGTAACATTATTGACAGGGATTAGTTACCGCATCAGACGACTATAAAACAATTTAAACAGGAAATTCAACACTTTTTTAATAACTTGCAGGATGACATGACAATTGACACGTGACCAAGGTGGGGATATAATCGTTTTGCATATCAATAAGTTCCGTCGTGTGTTGCTAATTGCGTGAAATGGATTCATCTAAAATTAGCGTCAAAATTTGTTGAAATCTTTATCAGTAAACTTTGATAATAAATGCAAGGTTTACTAAACAAAGAATATCAGTTGGGTTTTCCAATGGATTAATTGTACATCTAATGGAATCTAATATGTAATGTATTGTAAGCATGCAGCGGTTGATATATAAATTTACAATTTTCATTTTACTGTGCGATTCTAATTTTTCAAGAGATTATATTTTTGTTGTTGAGTATACCTGATATTATCCATACATTCGTTTTTACAGTGACCACAGATAATTTTATTACACATTGAATAATGAATGGCATTTATGGGGAGGATAAGAAGTTGCTATAATTTTTTGTGAATATTGTGGTAACTTCCATTACAAACAAATACAAAACCAGACAAAAATTCAGCATTGAAAATATGCATGATACCTACAAGTCGATCATGTTTTCCCATTATCTCCCACTGATATTTATATACGATTTGGAATATCCAATAGATTAGTTTGTTTCAGTGGACAGCAAAGTTCCAATCAATTACTGTTTTTCAAATTTCCAAAGGAACAGAAGAATCAAAGTACATCACGCAACCCACATTTCGTATTCCAACTAAAGTGTAAAAGAATGAATAAAAATTCTGGTATTTTTTTATTCTCTGTAGATGTTGTGCAGTCATTTTGATACATGTATGTATTTTGTTTTCAGTATTTTGATTCGAAATTGTTACCTTTTTATTTTATCAGGATTCAATATTCAAATTTTGCTCCATTAATATCCTATTTACAATGTGAATTTCACTCCAAGAGATGGTGTTGTATTTCTACACGAGATAGAATTTACATTATCTTGATTTACATATTAAGTCCTTCTTCACTCTATTTTTAGGAACAAACGAGGGTAAAAGCACGACCTCGTAACATCATGAATAATTCGCTGTTTTCATTCATTGACGATAAGGACATAAGCTGTTAAGAAGAAGTTAGGAAAACATATCAAAAAAGTATTTTGTCAACGATTATCCTACACTAGCTAACAAGGGATCAATTATGTAGCACACACATACGGACCTTTACACTGTATGAGGGGGTGGGTCTGGTTTAATGAAAATGGCATTAGCTTGTTTTATTTTTCATTAATCATAAAAACGAAATTCATAATATAAAATATTTCAGAAGTTGACATACTTGAGAAATTCCTAAAACGATTAATAATTTATTACCCATCTGTCTTCAGCATGTATTTTCCCTAACGAGCCAAGATGAATAAGTTTACAAGCTTTGAAACTTTTCATTTTCATCAATGAAACATTTTTATCTCTTTTTTGCGAATCCATATCACTGCACCCAAAATTACACGCCGCGCTGGACCTTTTCTCTGGGCGTGTAACCGATTACCGATGCGCAATAACCACCGTGATCCCCCAGCTGTGAAGAAATTCTATCTTGATTTGGTCAACCCATCCGTACTAAGAACCCTGTAACCGAGGAGGCTTGTCGTGGTCAGGCAGAGACCCACGTAACCCCTACGTTCTCTGCGAACGTTTGATGCATTATAAGTTTATTTATTAGTCTTCTGTCTAATGATTTTAACCGCATTTTTCATTCGAGGGTCACATGCAATTAAAAAGGTCAACGCCCATCCGTCTCGGGAGGGTCATTCCTATCACCTATGAGCAGTTGGTCCATTCTTAATGAAATGGTTCCGTTCGATTTATGAGCGATACAGCGAATTTTCAAATTACTCGAAAGACAAGGCAGTTCGCATTTGGGGGTAAAGGGAGTCGATGAAATTAACGTGAAAATAATTGCAAATAATTATTTCATGGCTCGCAAATTGGTCCGTATAATGATCAAGTTTCCAAAACTCTCTTTAAATTTTTATTTACCATTCGGCACTTGACTTCAAATGAGGGGATTAGAGCGATACAATGAAAACTGTGGACAGTCTCAAGTGTCGGCAACTAACTCTAGAGCAGCCTTTGAAATATTTCGTTTAAATCTTTAACTTTCATTTAATTTCAAGTACAGTTTAAGGTAGTCTACACATACATATATTTGATTCATCAGTTACTTTGAGTCATGTTATGATTTATTTTCATTTGGAAATAAATAAATATCATTCTAATTTTTTTTTATTTCACCAATATCATTGGGGAAAGTTGAGGTGAAAATAATAGTGTTTTATGTACTCTAAAATTTCTACTGGTATGAAATAACATACATTTAAAAAGAATGAACAATGGGTCTACTTCAAAGAGATAAACTTACACCTTTATATATTTATTCAATAATTTTGGAAGGTTATGAATTAAGTTAGTATAACGTATTGCGCGGCTGGTAATCAAAACATAGCCTTTTATTTTCACTACATAGATATAAAATACGGTTCGAACGTAACATCGTCGATCGTCAATTCGGATAAACCGAATCGAAATGACTCCGATGCGCTTCGTCATTTAACGCGCAGATAAAAAGCATTGAAAAATTCATATCCAGAACCGTGAAATATTTACCTTTATTTAACTGCTTGAATTCTATGTAAATGAGCTCTTACAGCCCGTTAATCTGTTCAATTTGTCCCGCCCATCGCTCCGCCCCTATCTAACGAAGACGAGCCTAGAAAATATCAATACTTAGGAAGCTGGAAGCTTTTTAAACATTTGATTGGTTAAAAGCCACGTGTTTCGTATTTGTTGATATTATAATGTATAAAATACTGCTTTTACAAATTGTTTAGAATAAAAAGCTAATCAAACCGAATAAATTTTATCGTATCTGCTCATAAAAAATATGGGATAAAACAGGTTGATGCTGCAAAGTTGTGCCGAACTTTTGAAAAGAATGTGTGATTTCTGAATCTCTTCAACGGAAATTTGGGCTCATATGAAAAAGACTTGAAATTTATTTGGTGAAAAATGTTTCCTAATATGATATCCCCTTCACAGCTGTATCAAACATATCTGCGTTCTGCTGCCAATTTGGACACACAAGGACTTAGTCAACCAGGTCCCCCTGCATCGTTTCTCGTGGAAAATTTACTTAGGGAGAGGAGCCACTCCCTATTGTCTCGCCAATTCTCCCTGGGACGACCCGTCCTCCCCCCACAACCCAAATCCCCCGCCGAGGATATGCAACAGAATCCATCAGCATCATCATTCCTCAAATTCGGAGTTAATGCAATTCTTGGATCTTCCGAAGAAGAAGACACACAAAAACATGGTAAGTGGTGAAAAAGTAACCTATGCAAAATTGAATTGATTTCGAAGTATAGGTGCTCAGTTTCTTTATTTGAACTGCATTTGCATTAGAAAATCAGATAATTCTAAACTGCGTTAATTTATACTTTTATTGATGTCAGTTATTTAATGCATTGATAAAATGCAGTTTGAGATAAATGTCGAAGTTTAACTTGATGCTAAGATACTTCTTTTTATAATCAGTGAAGGAACCCTGCTCGTCCACACTGACAACTCCTCCCTCGTCCCTCCCTGGTCTCCCAGCCTCCTACCTAAAGACCTGTGGAACTGGACTCGGTCAGGGACTACCCCATCCTGCCGCGTACATTCCTCGTCACCCTCTCTATGATCCTCACTTAAATGGAATGCTGCGACATCCATATTTCACAAGTAAGCTGGGTTTATCTTGTATTTAAGAATGTGATAATCGTCCTAAATATATTTTTGTATACAACTAATATTTTGTAGTTTTTTAGCTAAATTGTCAGAATTCATTGTGCGAGGTTCTCTATTTTATTCTTATTTTTAAAAAAAAAAAAAAATGAAAATATCCAGGATATTTAGCACCCAGGTGATGAGTTATTTCATTGATGTTTCTATCAGTTTAATGGCCATGTTAACGACTTTTTCTTTATCAATTGTTTATTTCACAAAAATGGTTGTCGCCGCGGCGCCAAGGTACAGGAACAAGAGGGCTGTGGGCAATTTTGGTTCGTCCGAGGCCATGACTCGGGATGGACAGAGCGCTGTTTAATTGTTCAGAGATAGATATTATCATGAACAATAATTGCGCGATAAAAGCCAATTCGCGATCGATATAATAGACTCCTGCAATTTTGTACCAATATTTGTGTGTGCTAATGGTCATCTTCATTTAAAGTTCAAACCAAATATTTTTCATCCCTACGCAAAATTACCACTAAGGCCGGAGGTGCCCTTCGTCTGGGTCCCCCTATAAACACTAGAGTAATTCACCTTGACGTTTAACATTTCTATTGCAATCCAATCTCTCGTCAAACGTCTCAATAAAAGAGATTCTTCTGTTCATTAAGCGACTGATCCCGTTTACTCCTTTAAATCAAATCAAATGAATATTTTATACTTGAAATGTATCACCCACTTACTAGACAAAAAGTTTCAGAAGAAAGCCCTCTTCTCTGTGAAACTGTTTTCAAATTAGGTTTTTGATATTCTTTATAGAAGCCTTTAATCAGTAAGGTACTTGACCCAAGATTTAGAATACATAAAAGACAAACACGTGTTTACGTGTTCGCTCACAGGTTCCATCAGTACTTACAGGGTATGTAACGAGTTCGGAGAAGACAACCCGGAATTAATCGCGAGATTTACACAACTTGGACGAATGTGTACCCCCTTTGATTTGGCAAGGTTTTTGAATACGGGGTCTTTTTTATAGACGTGCCGTCATACCACCCACTGTTAATACCAGATACGGTGTCAAGCCCGTCTCATACCGTGAGGGAAATCGACAATGAATGTAAATGAGACCCGGAAAAAGATTGCTGAAAATTAAAACCATGCAGAAAAGCGATTTGGCTCTAAAAGTCACATTTTCGCGAGGTCTTCAACAGTTTTCTCTATATTAAATAATGAATCATCTAACTGCCCCATCAAATTCTTGTTAAGCGCGATGTACACCTGTGTACACAATTTAATTCTGGAGTGAAAATTCATCACTTAATGTTATCATCACTCGAATTTACTGTAAATATGCTACGGAATTATGAATTCAACATTGTTTTTTATTTTATTTCCTCAATGTGTGCAACTCAATAAAACATTTTAACTCGAACAAAACGTATTAGCTTTATGGTATTTAAACCTCGTTTTCACATTTTATTACCTAAAAATAATGTTCCTGAATGCATTAATAAGAAGTAAGCGCCCACAAGGAAAAAACTTAATTGATAGGATTTATATGAATATACACAATATCGATTAAGGGTAAATGTGCAGTATGATTAGCATGTAGAACTGACTGCAACAGTTGGTGGTGTTGAGTTGTTGTCAATCTCAATAAAATCCACTGAAATTTATCGTGTAATAAAATCACAGGGCCCGGCGAGAACTGATGACAGAATATTATTTCGCCCCCAGAAAATCCTATACAGTAGAAAAAAGAAGTTTTTTGTCCATCGTTATCTTATTTTTATGCTCATTTGATATCGACAGTACATGTACCTTTATCTTTTTAAAAACAACCTTCATGTTCATTCGTATTTCAGATTCCCCTCTGTTTCCGGTTCCCAATGCTTTCACTTTCCTTAGCAGCATGCGGGGAAAGCCTAGGAGGGGTATGCTTAGGCGGGCTGTTTTCTCAGACATGCAGAGGAAGGGTTTGGAAAAGATGTTCCAAAAGCAGAAATACATCAGCAAACCCGATAGAAAGAAGCTGGCGGCCAAACTCGGATTAAAAGACTCACAAGTATATAGATTTTAAAACACTTCACAATTTCTCTAATCATTTTGTCCATTTTAGCAAATGAGAATGTGAGAGAGAGAGAGAGAGAGAGAGAGAGAGAGAGAGAGAGAGAGAGAGAGAGAGAGAATAGGAAATGCTTGACTGAGAGTTTGAGTGATACATGTAGTACATATTATATGATGCTGCTTGCATTGAGAAACAAACCAAACAAATGATTTTCTTCTCAACTTTCAAACAAAATCACTAGGTTTCACTCCATATTTAGAGCAATTTCCATTTCCGAAAGGGAAATGAATTCAATTAATTTCATATCTGTGTATTAAACCTTATCATGAGAAAACATACATAAATTGCTTTTGTAATTAGCAAAATGTGGGAATATGAATAAAACTACCAACAGAGTGGCAACAATTCGGAATAAAATTTGTGTCAACTGCAGACACTGTAGCGACTTTTATGAAATCTAAACGACTAATTAAGTACAAAATCGTCTTCCGATTTCCAATTTATTTCTTATACACTGTCTATTCCAGATGTTTCCATTAGAATACAAAGTGCCTGAAACTCCTCGTGGGTACTCGTTTCCTATACAAATCTCACCACATGCATCATGATCGGACGAAGTCGGGCAATTGATAAAAACCTTCTTAAACAGTTTCTCCTCTCAGTAAATCGCATTCACGGGAGATCTTCTGCATTAGCTAATAGCGACAGAGTTCTTCTTTTCATTCTGACACCTAATCGATGCAGGGAGAATCCGAGGGGCATTTCATGAACAATTCCAAACAGCTGTTTGTGACGTACACAAATAAATACTAGTTTAATGACCAATCACTGTTTTAATAATTTTTCATTATCTGAAGCATCTTACGCACACTCTGTCAGTGAAGGAAGCGTGACCCCGCAAGATAGTTTCTGATACTCATTGTTTCTTCTTTCTTTTTTTTTCTTTTTGGTGACAACTTTGAAAATGAAAAAGTGGTCAGGATAACCTAGCTCCTCTCCCATAAAAGGGAAAAACCCTTCCCCCAAGAGTCTCAAAATGTACTATGGTAGCCTGCTTTAACACTAAAATACTGAGACTAGATTGTTCTGTTTATCACATGTACTGTAAACATTAGAATTCATTAGCTTGCAGATGAATCACTTCACACTAACTTAGTGCAGTAACAGCGGGAACGGCAGTATTAATATTCTAATATAATAAATGTCATATACTTTTCTAATATATCACGCGATGAAATGAATTTACATCAAATGGTGTAACATATGTTCCGATAAGGGATGGTGATGTTGTTTAAAATTGCACAGTTATACATTCGTGTCTCATAACAACCTATATAATGAATGAGAGATAAGAAGTGGAGAAATGTTGTTTGCTATGTACAATTATTGCTTATTTTACAATTTCAGGTCAAAATATGGTTCCAAAACAGAAGAATGAAATGGCGGAATTCAAAAGAGCGGGAGTTGCTATCTGGCGGTGGGTCACGTGATGCTACATTACCGAGCAAATCAAATCCAGGCAACGATGAAGATGACGTCATCAATAAAGATGGCCGTATCGCTTGCAAACAATCAGAGTGCACACACACTAAAACAACAGATAACATCAATAAAACAACTCTTACACAACATACAAATGACTTCCACGACGTAGAGTTTGATTCAGAACAGCCAATGGATGATGTTGACACTAGTAGTTCTGACAGCGAAGGTGAAATTGATGTATCATGATGCTACGGTGTAAACAAACTACATGTGTACATTCAGAACTCAATCGTTTTATTTCATAAGCTTGATTACTTTATATATACAGGAAAATTACTACAGTAAATTATTGTTATGGTTTTTGTTTCATCTTTGTGCCATTGAAGTGACTCAGAAAAACACAAAGATGGAACATTTATTACTTATTTCATGATGTGCAATACTTTGATGCAAATGTTCTCAAACAGATTTATTTTTATTGACTTTTTATTTTGCCTGTAGATAAAAATATTTTTGAAAATCTTTAATAGTGCTGTTTGTATATTATGTAAGATAACCTTTCATAGAAAAACTGAATATTTGTAATTTAATAGAACAGTTGGCTAATTAAAACGTAATTTTGGCAAATGCAGGATATTCCAATGTACTTGGAACCGTATAATTATAATTTGTCAATGTTTGAAGAAATAAAGATATGATATAAATAATTATACGTTACATATATTTACATTCCATTACCACTAAATCATTACGGATACTTTCAAATATTCATGTACATGTATATTATTTATGAAAAAAGTCTCTTTTTGGGAAGTAAAATACAGAAAAAACTCGAAACACTTTGTTGAAATATTTTGAAGAAGACCGGTAACACGGTCGAAATATTTCAACAAAATGTTTAGAGTTTTTTCTGTATTATTTATGATATATTTAAAAAAAAATTCAAAATTCAAACTGTCTATGCTCGATTGAAAAACGGGGGAAAGTCTGTTTTATTAATTGAATCATTTTCCGTGTCTCATACATGTATCAATATTGTACTTGTTTTAAAACAATTCACATGGTTAGATTTATGAACTAATAGTTACAATATTATTTAATAAAGTACTGAATTGCCGGTATTCACTTCTGCCTTGTTTCTATCAGGAATTTTAATGCATGTTTAAATAAAATTCAATCAATGTATATGAAAATCAAATGATGGACAATAAAAATCTATTTTCTTCAATCGAGTATAGTCATAGCTCTATAAATCTTTAAACAAACATTTCCATCAGATGTTCGAGGAAAGCTCTTCTTTCCTAAATAAATCACCTCTGAAAACAGCATTGTCCGCAGCACGTGGAATCATTGAAATGGTCAAATGTGAACAATTCGGCTTGTTGAAAGGGGGATTACTGAAAACTTGATAACATTGTGAAATTGGGCATAAAACAAACATTTGGGCCACAAGTCGGACTAAGAACGCCACTTGTTGGCCCTTGAGTTGGACCGATGATCGCCATTGTCCTTCCAGTATCCCATTAAATGGCCAAAACCACAGTAGAACACTTGAAAGCATTGTCATGTTGGTTTTTTTAACATCGCAGTCACCTGGAAAGCTAGCCGACTAGAGTTGTATAGAACCTATTCAATCAGAACTAGTTTAGATTCTCTGTCATATACCACAGATAAAGCTAGAAGTGTAACTCCATTGTATCAAGTGTTCAAAGGGAATCTATATTGTAAGACTGATGAAAGGCACAATCTATGTTATATTTTATTGGTCGATAGAAAAGTCTGTTTTCAAGGAGAAAAATGTATCATTTTAATTATTTAATATACTTGTCCTTACAACTTCTCTCATATATTTTACATGTAGTTCCCGAAAATCTTTATGAAGTTACTGAAACAAAATTCAAACTCCCTCATGCAGAGCATAAATTGAAGTTTGTTCAAACCAAGGTCCGCAAAGTCTTAATCATAAAAGCAATGTATAAGAATCTTTAATTCAAGAACAACAATTTCTCATGAAAGATCTACCATTTCAGGCATTCTGTCAGTGTGTGCAGTACAATACCGTATATTCCAGTCAATATGTACAGTACAATCTCGTTTCTTCCAGTTAATGTGCACAGAGTAATCTCGTTTCTTCCAGTCAATATGTACCGTACAATCTCGTATCTTCCAGTCAATATGTACAGTACAATCTCGTTTCTTCCAGTCAATATGTACAGTACAACATCGTTTCTTCCAGTCAATATGTACAGCACAATCTCGTTTTTTCCGGTCAATATGTACAGTACAACATCATTTCTTCCAGTCAATATGTACAGTACAACATCATTTCTTCCAGTCAATATGTACAGTACAACATCATTTCTTCCAGGCAATATGTACAGTAAAATCTCGTTTCTTCCAGTTAATGTACACAGAACAATCTCATTTCTTCCAGTCAATATGTACAGTGCAATATCGTTTCTTCCAGTCATTATACAGTAAAATATCGTTTCTTCCAGTCAATATGTACAGTACAATCTCGTTTCTTCCAGTCAATATGTACAGTACAACATAGTTTCTTCCAGTCAATATGTACAGTACAATCTCGTTTTTTCCAGTCAATATGTACAGTACAACATCGTTTCTTCCAGTCAATATGTACAGTAAAATCTCGTTTCTTCCAGTTAATGTGCACAGAACAATCTCGTTTCTTCAAGTCAATATGTACAGTACAATCTGGTTTTTTCCAGTCAAAATGAACAGTACAACATCGTTTCTTCCAGTCAATATGTACAGTAAAATATCGTTTCTTCCAGTTAATATGTACAGAACAGTCTCCTTTCTTCCAGTCAATATGTACAGTACAATCTCGTTTTTTCCAGTCAATATGTACAGTACAACATCGTTTCTTCCAGTTAATATGTACAGAACAATCTCCTTTCTTCCAGTCAATATGTACAGTACAACATCTTATCTTACAGTTACTATGTACAGAACAATCTCGTTTCTTCCAGTCAATATGTGCAGTACAATCTCGTTTTTTCCAGTCAATATGTACAGAACAATCTCCTTTCTTCCAGTCAATATGTACAGTACAACATCGTTTCTTCCAGTCAATATGTACAGTACAACATCGTTTCTTACAGTTACTATGTACAGAACAATCTCGTTTCTTCCAGTCAATATGTACAGTACAATCTCGTTTTTTCCGGTCAATATGTACAGAACAATCTCCTTTCTTCCAGTCAATATGTACAGTACAACATCGTTTCTTCCAGTCAATATGTACAGTACAACATCGTTTCTTCCAGTTACTATGTACAGAACAATCTCGTTTCTTCCAGTCAATATGTACAGTACAATCTTGTTTTTTTTTCAGTCAGTGTGTACAGTACAATCGTGTTTCTTTTAGTCAATGTGTACAAATATTCATGAGTCAGCACATTTCTTCAGAAATGAGCGTTCGTTGAAGTTGAAGAAAAAGAAGAGACCCTTAGCTTATTATTTCAATTTGATATTCAATTAAAAAAATAAGAACAGCTGTCCTGCTTGTTCATTGAACTGTGTTGGTGAAAACGCTGCGACAGATCTTATAATTTTGTATATTGTTTCACAGAAGAGGATATTTATCATAATTTGTTATTTTTGAATACCGAAAAATAGCACACGATCAGAGGCTAGAAGTATATTTAAAAAAATAAAAAATAAAATGCAGTCCAAGTATGTTTAATTCCTACTGCAACTGTACCTGTGTTACCCCGTGCCAGGAGGGACACCCCTAATACCCGAACAGATCATTATATGCCAATCTTAAACATTATTTTACAATGTATACGTCATATTGTATGATATTTTTTTTGACTGGGAGTCGTTTTAATTCTTTGACTTCGCAAACTGTTGAATAGGAAAAATCACTTCCTATAATCTGTATGTACAATATTGACAACATTGTTTTAAAGACCCTGGGAAAGTGTCCATTGTTGTTCTCAGAATATCCAAAATCGCTGGAAGACCCCAACCTTACGATTAGCTGTTACGTAACAGTTGGCTCTGGCCGTTGTAGTACGTTAGATTTCGTCCTTTAAAGTATATAAGATCAAGAGGTATAATGGTCTATGAGCGTAACCTGTTTATCGCCAAATTAAAGTCAATCCAATCCCAAAATCACTTACTAAAATAGCGATTAAAAATCCTTTAAATTTAATCTGCTTGTCTGATCATTTAATAAATTCTATTCTTCAGTAATTAGAAAGAAACTCTGGTAGCCAAAATTTATTCAGCCCGAAAAGAAAAAGGAAAGTTTCGAATAGCAAAACGATGATATTTATACATTCAATGTAATGATGCGTTTATTATACCTAGTTATAAGGAAATGTTATTTCGGTGGAAAATTATAAATATTGAATAGGTGTATACATGTACATGAAAATACAAATATACATCATGTATCGTGAATTTATAATGCGAATTTGGACTTCAAATTCTGGTATAAACGTCTTTTAAATCATGCTTTGCATTTCATCACCATAAACCATTGGTCTCTAGAAATCTTTTTTTTAAAAAGTCTCAACTTTATTTCATGACGATTAACAAACAAGTTCCAAGACTTATATTACTGTTTCGTTTCGGTAGATTTCGTTTCGTTTCGCACTTTACAGGTGCCCCTTATATTACTGCTTCTTGTAGGTTTGGATATTGATACGAAGCGGCCATCGATGTGGGGGGAAACCAAAGTACCCGACCCGGAGGAAAGTTCACATCTTACGTACAACCACTGCCGATCCCGAGGATCGAACTCTCGCAGTGGTGACTAGAGAATGCGTTACCACTTCGCTTCCTGTACACCATCTCTATGCTTAGATATTAAATAATACATTCGTTCTTCTTTAAGTTCTTCAAAACTCAAATTCGAGTCTACAATATAACCATGGACAAAGTGCACTATCTAGTCTCGATAATGTTTGATCTGTAGTTCTAACCCGAGCGATATTCTTTATTCAGACAAACCAAACAATTCGCATTCAAATAGCAAACATTTTCATAAAAGCCTTGATATAGAAGTTGTTAAAATTCTTTCAATTGATTAAAAAATTTACTTTTTCAAAGGGTTTATGTACTTAATAAATGAAAGGGTCCTTCACAAATTTTTAAACTTGATTTAAACGTATCATTTCAATGTATTTTTCCATAACCGAATCAAACTTTTATGCTAATATTTTATTTTTCTACTTTTAAAAGTCCTAATAAAAATCATAGATGAGGACCAAAGCGCTTTCAATATATCTCTTTCGGCTATTGACGATGATTGCAAAACATTTCTCTTTAAAAACAAATATACAAAGTTTACGGAACTCCCACTTTTGAAAGAAAATGAACAAATTTATTGAAAGAATTTAATCACTATTATTTGTATTTTAAGATTGATTGCAAAGTCTAATTCAATGGACTGAATCTAGGGAAGTTTACATTAAGGATCCATAAAGTTTTAAAACCAATAAGAAACGGCTAATCTCCGCATGATGTGTGTTTTATTAGTTACCCAAGAATAAAAGACAGGGCCACTCGAACACACGCTAGGCTACCCCTAACTTTGTCTTTCGTCTGTTCGTTTATCTTCCAGTCAATGGCGAAGGATAAACTATTAATTCCTAGAGTAACTGCCCGAGGTTAAAATCAATGGCTACAAGTTATTTAAATAAAAACGACCGCTCAATTTAATGAGCAAAATAAACACTTTTGATCGAGGCTTTTGATACTGTATATCCAAATCACTCTGCGGCCTTGGGGAAAGCACACACTTCAATGTGAATACATTTAGACAAATTAACTTAGACCATTACCACGTGCATATCAGGTGCGAGAAAACTCAAATATTATTATTTAAGTTTTAAACATAATTGATATTGAAATGTTACCTTTATATCAAAGTACTATTTATTTTGAAATGCCTTTACAAACAGTTTCTCTAAACCAACTACTTCAACAAAAAAGCTCACATATGTTAATACTATTGAGCAGACGTGTTTATAGGATTTGTTGCGAGGGGACTGGTGATGAGACGGAGTGGTCTTACGTTCGATATTTCATTATATTAACCAATGTGTTTTCTTTTGTAATAAACCTATGCTGTTTCCACGTACTCGATCTCTTTATAAATGCAATGAACTTATATTTTAACCCAAAAAGTTACAGATACTTTATAACGCAAGGGGATTAACGTGCAGCTTCTTTTTTACGTATCATTGGGGGGGGGGGGGGGATGTGATATATCAAAAGAACAAGGCTCAGCTTCACTCATTATACAAAACTTCTCCATTCTTTTAATATCCCAGTAATGCGAACAATCTAAACGTTTCAATCATTCCTTGATTTTTACAAGTACATTTCCTCATAGTAATTAAAACATTGATATCATAGGGTACATAAATGTTTACAATAATAAACCGCAAACGAGATCTAGAGATGAAAAATAAAATACACAAAATCAGGGCCATATCTTTTAACAAAATTCATCGCGTGCTGTCAAATCGATCATGGTATTTCATACAAAATGTAGTTGTCCTGAATTTATTATTTTTGGTGTAAAAGATAATTGAATGCGCTTTTGCACATCGATAAAACATGTTACATTCAGCTTGAATTAATCTTTTCCTCAATTATTGAATACGCATTGAATGTCGAGAAGCTTTAAGTAGGCAAATATATACATGATCGGTCTAATAATTATAATCAAATAATAGAGCTTTATCAGAATTCAATTGAACATATGAAGAGAACAGTGGCAATAGCATTTCTGTAGTCAGCTGTTACACCGTGAAGATACTTCAAGAGACACATATGTTCCCATACCCTAAAAAGAGTAACATAAAGCTTAATCATCAAGTATATATAATTTATCGTCAAATCGGACTGAAAATGAGCTAGATCTATTAATGACTGAAACACGCGTGGGCTGAATCAATGTCTACTTGTGCTCCCAAATTGCATAATAAATAATACAAGTTTTGTTGGGGTATGTGTCAAAAGGAACATTCAAAAAGCAATATAATGTGTTAGTTACACGTCGTTGTTATGGAATACTTTATCTAATAATAATAATAATATTCTTTATTTATACAGGATTGCACAATTAAGTATATAAACTAGTTTACATTGTGGTCCACTCTATAACATGTACATACAGATCGAGAACATATATCACAAAACATGGAAATATCAGTTTATACACATACAGATAAGAACTAAATGTCTCCTCAGCATTAAAGAGGAGATGATCAAAATTCTACAAATCAGTTCCAAATACAATGTAGGTACACCAACGCCACGATAAAAACAAAGCATAATGCACCCCCCCCCCCCCAAAGAAAATAAAGAGGTATACTGAAACATGATACACACACAAAAATAAACATGTATGTACTATACATATACACATAAAACTGATATTCAGAACGATCGGGATCACCCACAAAAGAATGAAACCTGTGAGGATACAAATCTAGGAAAAAATAATTATAATTGATAAATAAATTATATTAGTAAGAATTTGGCAACTTATCACAGACATTTATTAACAATTAAAAAAAAAGAATAAAGACAATAGGAGGGGAAATTGCTAACATGCCTAAATAAAAGTAGCAAAAAACCTAAATAAAATAAAACACCTATGTTCAAAGATAACTAGCAATAAATTATCAACAAAGCCATGTTACCATACTTTTACGTTCCATGGGCATTGGAAATAAGTATTTTACATTGCAGAGGCAAATTAGATGGGGTTGGGTTTAAGATCAGGCCAATTCAGATTTCTTCCATCATCTTGAAAATGAAAAAGTGAAGATAACGAACAGTGATCAATCTCATAACTCCTATAAGCAATACAAAATAGACAGCAGGGCAAACACGGACCCCTGGACACACCAGAGGTGGGATCAGGTGCCAAAGAGGAGTAAGCATCTCTGTTGACAGGGCACACCCGCCGTAAATCCTATACTATCTTGTCAGGTAAACGGAGTAATCCGTAGTCAAAATCAGTATGTAAAGATGATATTATTCTTTTTTATAAACCTGGTGATACAATATGAAATAAAACAAAATATAATTTTATATCACAAATATAGCACAACAGCACAGGTCACATTGATATGCATGTATGTACATGTATAATTGTTATTCTCAGTTCAAAGGTTTAAGTCAAACTTTTAATTGTTCTACAACCTTTAAAAAGCGTCCACAATTAAATTCCTTGACTTCTGTGAGACACAAAGTCGTTGTCGATAGCCGAAAGTTTCAACGCTGGTAATGCTAAATGCAGAATTATAAAGATTTGTATGTTTATTTTGTATATCAGGGTGTTAACATGAATGATTTTTATCATATTCATCATCTAGGCGATACCTGGAATCAGAATTATACAGTTTTTATGGTGTTTGTTGTAAGATAAAGGTGCTAATACAAGATTACAATATGATACCATACTTGTCTGACTTTGCAATGTTTTAGAGGTGAAAGTAAAACTGAATGATTTTGTGTTCTTTCTTCATAATATTCATGTTTTAATTAATCACATAAATGGATACGTCACGACACATTACTATTAACATACTAGTACTAACATCACGCACTATATCAGTAAGTCAAACTCGTATAGCGCCTGTACTTTACAACAGCCCCCATGAAACCTATATCAGTCTGGTTCCAAATATCACTAGGATGATGAAACTCACATAAACACCACATTATACATAATAAACCTATAATTCTTTGAAGTTCGTCATTTAGTAGTACCAGTTCAACGAATGTGACGTCCTTATGAATGTGCAGAATAGGTAAGTGGTTCAGCCTGTCCTGGGACATGGTCGAATGTAGGTGACTCTATATCTACATGTAGCTACTAGTCAGGCCACTCGCTTTGCAATCGGGTGCCTGTGTTCGATTTTCAATTGTCAACTCTACGACGGATAGGTAGGCACACGTAGACAGGAACTGTTCTTTCGCCAAGAGCCCGGCATTTGAAGTGAAAATCATGGGTTTGGGTTTCTCCTTAAAGGTCCCGTTTCACGGTAAGCGTTGGCATGATAAGGAACTCTCACTGATACGGCCGTATAAGCACCATTTGAGGTACTTCACCTAACACTGGTGACGTCTCCACCCAACACTAGTGACGTCTTCACCTAAAATGGCGACGTCTCCACCTAACACTGGTGACGTCTCCATCTAACACCGGTGACGTCTTCACCTAATACTGGTGACGTCTTCACCTAACACCGGTGACGTCTTCACCTAACACTGGTGACGTCTCCACCTAAAAATGGTGACGTATCCACCTAACACCGGTGACGTCTCCACCTATACGAATTTACAAAACTTAGGTGGAACACAAGATGTTTCAAAAGACTTATAGGGCATTGTCAGTTATAATATGTTTACGGTGTGACCGTTGAGACGAGCTAAGACACAAAACATCTTAGAACACGACCGTAGGCAATTCATTTAACGCGGGAAATATAACGCGATTGATGTAAACAGTGCATTGTGATTGTTTTTCTTTTAAACCAGTCAATTGTCCATAATAAAACGTAAGGAGGTATGGGAAAGCTTGTCTGGAATTCAAAATCATTTGCGGTACTTTCCAAACTATTCAGTTGTTTTATCTACGGTGTTGTCAATGAAGTATGCCGCAGTGACGGCGACATTTTCCCGGAAGCATTATGGGTAGTATCCATCATTTTTTAGCTGATGAAGAGCAAACCACGTGACTCAATTGTGTAATCATTAGAGCGAGCTCGTCGCGTCGCTTCGCGACGCGAGCTTCGTTCGCTTTAAGCTCTTCGTAATTACGGAGGGGAAAATCATATTTAAGCATCTTTACAACTATGTTTTCAACAATAACATTACGTTTAAATATCAATCCTGATTCCACCATGGTAACCACACAACACTATAATTATTTCAAGTCTTGATAAAGGTATTATCTAGAACCCCTGATACAGTGTAAGACAAGATATTTCATATATGATACATATAAGCTACCGGGGTATTATGGTATATCTAAACAATTTACTAGGTAGGTTCAGAACTATTTGTCTAACATACATCTTTCTCTACAATTCTACAGAGGGTTGTTTTATGACCAGTCTTGTTATTATCATTTACATGTATCAATGACATTTTTTACTATTGAACAAATGGTATAGAATTTCCCCAAATAACAGTCAATCTCCACATCACCAGGAAACACATTTCTCATCTTGAAATAAAGTTTATTGATTATATATCGATGATTTAAATACACTGACAATAACAATCGATGGCTATCAGGTTGATTTTTTCCTCATGTTACGGACTGAGTGAGATGCTTAACACCACGGGTATGGGTTTCTCAATTTTTGTGATAAAAAGCCCAAGCAAGACACTATATATAAAAATAAATTCGTGTGATCACAAATGTACACATGTGGTATGATCTTAATAATGAGATACAGATAAATACGTATAATTCCAATGTTCTTTATTACAATTGTTTTGATTGGACAAGGATCAATCTAAACGAGAATTTACACATCAATAAATCCAAAAACGCTATGTATACATACGCGCTTGAAAACAAACAACATAGTGCGTGGAATGTATTCAAATTATTGAAGTTGATAATGCAGGGAATGAATTGGAATTATAAGAATCAAACATTCTTTTTGAAGAATTTATCGATGTGTAAACTCTGGACATTTTACTAACAAACTTAACATAAAAGTGCTTCGCACTTTTATTCAGTTTGTGAGTAAAATGTCCAGAGTTTACACATCGATAAATTCTTCAAAAAGAATGCTTAATCCTATATTAAATTTTAGATGACAATTATTCAGCCGTACTTCACGAAAATCATCGCTTTACTTGTATTAAAGATTGATTGATTGTGTATTGTTTAACGTCCCTCTCGAGAATTTTTCACTCATATGGAGACATCGCCATTGCCGGTGAAGGGCTGCAAAATTTAGGCCTATGCTTGGCACTTACGGCTTTTGAGGAGTGATCTTCTAAGTGCCACATCTGCTGTGACACGGAGCCTCAATATTTGCGGTCTCACCCATTTAGTAGCCTCTTACGAAAGGTGAAGATAACGAACAGTGATCAATCTCATAACTCCTATATAAGCTATACAAAAATAGAGTTGGGCAAACATGGACTCCTGGACACACCAGTGGTGGGACCAGGTGCCTTGGAGGAGTAAGCATCCCCTGTCGACCGGCCACACCCACCATGAGCCCTATATCTTGATCAGGTAAACGGAGTTATCCGTAGTCAAAATCAGTGTGCCAAGAACGGCCTAACAATCAGTATGGAACATGTCAGACATTATATGACCCAATGATAAGTTGTCTTGGCAAACTACATGTAGATCGTTATAACGACCATAGAATTTGCGAAATGCTGACTTTAAGCGAGACCGTTGAAACTGTTGCACCATCAAATCTTACGACAAGCAAGGGGTAGAGAAATGATATCTATAATGTGTGGATCAATTCCATAGAAAGTTGGGGGAAGGACCATTTATCATGTTATTTCATTACATATCATTGTAAACATGAAGGTCCAGCAGAATACGAACACAGGGATAATAGTTCTCACATACACGTGTAATAATAAAGCCTGCCAGTTTATACATAAATTGCTTTAGTTTGATGTTATATTCCCTGGGAGGAAATACTGACCGAAAATTAGACAAAGATCGGAGAATTGATAGAAAGCATGAACAATGAAACTTGGGAGTTAAATAGCAATTCCTTATTGACCGAATCGTGACATATTTTGACGACAAACAAGTTTAATGTTTTATATATAATTCTACAGAATTCGGTACATCCACAGTTTTTTTGTGTGTCATGTCATGTTTTGAAATTTAGACCAATAGGTACAGGTGGCGATATGCGGGGGTGGCATTATAATGGGGGAGTCAATATAGTGGGGGATCACTGTACTATTAACTGTTTAAAAGATAATTCATTTATGGATTTGATGTGAATTAATCTGACACCATGTCTAAATGGCTGTGTCAATGTCTGTCGATTTAATTTTTACACAGGTGTTACTATACAAAAAAATTCATCTTAAATGAATTAATGTTCAAATGACGTTTAATTCAGTTAATTAAGTGGATCAAAGAATTGGCGCATATAGTTCATATGGAGCTTTCATTTTATTATGTTAAAATTACTTAAAATTTATGCTAGTAGAACTATTGGCCCATCTATTTTAACCCACTGAAAGACCCAACATTCCCAGAGCGCCAAATTTCTCATCACATGTAATATCATGATAAGCAAATGGGGCTAAGAAATAAACTTCATACCGGGCGCAGACAATTTACGTACATTGTAACATACGGGGTCCTCAAAATTCACAAACACTACTGTACATGATTGTGTCTGACTGTCTGTGCTTTGGGGCATATTAATATAGCTGTTTTCCTATCACTTCCAAAACGAAAATACAGAAATAACAACAAAACAGTAATTGGAATTATCAGCTTCATTACCTGAAATGTCAAATGTATATAATTATATAACACGAAGGTGGACCAAATGAATAATACCATGTAGACTCAAACGAAAGAAAGTATCGTATTATTTTCAAGCTGGAAAATATTGTTTTCGATTTATTGTGCAGAATATGTCTCCATCAATAAGTATTCTGTGGACGGATCTGATGAAACGCCTACGTTAAACCTGTGAAATAATGTGTAAAATAGATTATTGAAGTAAAAATGATTAACAGTTCGTCAAAATATTTTATTCAACAAAGAAACAGTTCTGTAATGTGAGATAATATAAGGGCCTTCCTTCCTGAACAATGGAAGTACATGCGCTTATTCAGTGCGTGGGGAGAGCCCGTCTGTGATGGGGTTGATCCATATCCATCCGTCCCTTTAAAAACTATTTCACGCGGGGGAAGTCTCTCTGAGTGATAGGTTTATGAGAACAGTCTCATGGGTCAATACGTAATCAAGCTTGAATCTACACTAAATGGAGATGCTTGCACATCATGCCCTCGTCATATTGAAAGAATTTACCTGTTTTCATGTAAAGCTTTAAATCCCTATTGTGGCCCCGATTGGGTTATATTTTTAAGAAACTTGAATCCATTATACAAGTACACATACAAGAAAGCGTTTTGAAGAAAAAATAATTCCATCCATCCACTCTACTAGCGCTCTTTCTTGATTATTTCTCCTAGGAAATTTGAATCCGGTCACACAAGGATATTTGGAAGTGAGTTGTGTAGAAAGTAACCGAGTGGTTCTTGAGGAAAATGTGAGAAGTTTATAGAAAGAGAAAATTTGATTAGAAAAGTTCAGCTTTTAAAGTGAGCCACGACTGTAACTAGAGGGACCACATTGGTCACACTCATTAGGTCCCCACCCTGTGGAAACTTAAATAATTACTAGCGTATAAGTTTGATAAACTGGGTCCAAGTAGCTCTTGAGAAGATTGTAGACTGCAAATGAATTTAGCTTCAATTTCTGTTTTAAAACTTTCAACGTCTATAAAGACCCCACTAAGGGTCATGTTTTCAACAAATTTGTCCGTATATTGCATAAGCATACGCATTTTTCTGTATCTTGATTTATAAAAATCCAATCTTCCATTGTGATCCCTCTCTAGTCATGGTATCAACAAACTTTAATATATGCTAAATAAGGATGATTCCACATTAATTATCCAAATTAAATACCACATATCGTTCTTGCTATGAAATGTTTCTAAGAATATACCTGCACGAAACTCCTATTCCTTTTTGTTTTGTTTTTTTTTTTTGTTTTTTTTTTGTCCTAAGGCTGCAGTAAGGGCCTTGGTAGGAACATACTTCAATCTACATTACATGAAGATTTTCTGCCGTGTCGAATAAGAAAATCTAAGTCGAAAAAGTTAGAAACATGAAACAAAAATTAAAATAAAATTTAGAGCATTGCTCTCAATACGTATACTGATTTATGTGTTGGAACATAACGTCACAAACTTTAATCTCTCCTTTTTTTTCTCTTTTTTTATACAATCGTTCTGAAAATTGCCTGATATGTCGATTTCTGTGTCAGTTGAATTGCTAGAAACCATGGACAACTTACATGATCAAAAACAATTTTCACGAATGAAATATTTTTACATGATCTCAATTTGATTGGGGTTCAGGCCTTAGTGTCGGGGATTCGTGTATTTGGAAGATTTTCCTCAAACAAATATACAAGATAACAGCTTACCTATATTTGCCCCAGGAAATCTCATCTTTGGTTAAAATAATCAAATATTATTTTTAGCATATCCAATAAAATTTAATTTGTCCTAGGGACCTCCGTGGCCGAGTGGTTAGAGCACCGCGCTCAATATCACACGGCCTTTCACCTCTGGTTGGCGCGGGTTCGAATCCCGCTCGCGCCGGTAAGTGCGAAAGAAAGCTTCCCAGATAACCTACGGGAGGTCGGTGGTCTCTTCCCAGGTACATTACATTGTATCTGGGTTCTCTCTTCCACCAGTAAAAACTGGGCGCCACCAGACAACTGAAAAATTGTTGAGTGTGGCGGAAAACAGCAAACAATCAATCAATCAAGTCTCTAAGTTTACTGTCATTTGGATTTACATTATATCAAACTGACGAAAGTTTTCAAATTTAGTCTAACGAAATCAAAATTTCTTAAATTTTTGAAAACATAGCCCTGAAAAAACCCAAACAAACCATAGAACGTAGCATCTTTCGGCACACCAAATAAACATTCAGTTTGTCCAAGCCCGTGGAAGTCAGCTGAAGTTCGTTAAAATTGTACGGTAGAATATTGAATGATGCAGAATATATAAAACTAATATTTCGGTCTAGATCTATCTGAGCATATCAACCTATAATAGTTATCTCGGGATTCGTACACAAGATACATACAACTCCATACTTCTATCGAAGTTGCTTGATCCTTGCCCTATTCGATAGTAAATTCATGTATTTCGGTGGAACACAGATTATTGACTATTCTGTGCGACCGTAGCAGTGAGGTTATATCGTACCAATGCATACCGTAGCACAGGGTCTCTGCTTTAAAGGTCACATACGAAAGACGAGTGTCTTTTACTCGCTTGGCGAAGGAACAGTCACTACCCATGTTCAACGTCTTAGGTTTGACGTGGCCGCCGGGGATCGAGCTCGGGTCTAATGGCACAGTGTACCATGAATACATGCTTTAAGTATATAAAACAACATGGAATGTACCTGTGATGTCGATAAATTCGTATGTAGAAGACGACACCATCAAACATTGTAAATTATTGATCAGCTTTCGTAGAGAAATGAAGAGGAAGAAAGACAACTCTGTTTGTGTCTGTGTTTTTCCCTTCTTTATTCATTTTTCACATGGTGAAAGTTACCATAGCAATGTACATACAGTAGTTTTAATCTGTATCCATATCTACCCGATATGTTAAAAAACAACACATTTACTTTTTAAAGTAGTATTAGCTTTAAATCTTACTAGTCATTCATAAAATTAAAACTAAGTTTAAGATTCTATCAAAATAAAGATTTCGGTTCTATCGAATATATAGCATTATACAGAAATCAATTTTAGTACAAGAAGACAATAATGTAATTTTGCTTCATTCAGAGCCTCTGAATAGGTTGCCTAACACAAATATTAATAGCAAACGTTTATAAACCTTTTTTTTTTTTTGTCATTGAAATAGTAAATCGCAATTTTGCACAAAAATTTTCGACACCAAAATGACAGTTATAATATTATTGCTTTAATATCATTTTACTTTTTCACACCATACATCCCATGACATCCCAATGACTATCTAAGCAATTAAATTCAAGAGCTACAGTGGCCATGTACGGCTATTGCATGTCTGTCAACCACGGAAAGATTTTGTTACTGGTTTAAAAAACCCACAGCAATTGAAACAAACAAACTTTTAGCTGTCGATCTTAAAAATAGTTTTTTAAGTTTTTGATAATTTTACAGATATAATATCTTATGTCATTCAGTTCCTGGTTTCAATATCACTTTCTGGTTGTACAGTCATGATCAGACACATTGAATGCTAAACGCTCAGGGCCGTAGTCGTGGGGGTCCTTTAACGTGCCAACGCCTGTCGCGACATGGAACCTTCATTTTTAAGGTCATATCTGAAAACCTGTGATTCACACTTCTAAATGCCGACCGTTTGGCGAAGTGGCAATTGTAACCTATATTTTCAAAGTACACCATAGTTTGACGCGGCCATGACACAAGCGGGGCTCGAACTCACGACCTCCCGGTTACGAAACGAACGCTCTACGACTGAGCTACGGCGATCGGTCTGGGCTCGGTGAATGTACTGCTTTAGTATTTAAAACCAATTGTTACATACATTCTCGTTATTACATACCATCGCGGTAGTTCAGTCGTAAAGCGTTCGCTTCGTAATCAGGAGGTCGTGAGTTTGGGTCCCGTTATTGCCATGGCCGCATCAAACCTAAGACGTTGAAATAAATAGTGATTGCTCCTTCGTCAAACGCTTGGCATTTAAAGGTAAGCGGAATCACGGGTCTTTCGGGTATGACCTTAAAATGGAGGTCCCGTGTCGCGTCAGGTGTTGGCATGTAGGTCTAAATTTGTGGTACTTCATCTACAATTGGTGACGTCTCAATATGAGTGAAAAATTCTCGACGGGACGTAAAACAAACAATGTTCTGTTATACTGAGACGTCACCAGCTGTAGGTGAAATTTCTGTTATACTGAGACGTCACCAGTTGTAGGTGAAATTTCTGTTATACTGAGACGTCACCAGTTGTAGGTGAAATTTCTGTTATACTGAGACGTCACCAGCTGTAGGTGAAATGCCACAAAGGACCTCCTTACTTTAACTGTGACATATTGCCTCGGATGATTTAGTAAAACATCAAAGTTTCAATTATGCAATTTACAATGCCCCAGCATGTGCATATATACCTTAACTTAGATACATCAGGGTTAAATATTAACTTAGATACATCAGTGTTAAATATTAACTTAGATACATCAGTGTTAAATATTAACTTAGATACATCAGTGTTAAATATTAACTTAGATACATCAGTGTTAAATATTAACTTAGATACATCAGTGTTAAATATTAACTTAGATACATCAGTGTTAAATATTAACTTAGATACATCAGTGTTAAATATTTACTTAGATACATCAGTGTTAAATATTTACTTAGATACATCAGTGTTAAATATTAACTTAGATACATCAGGGTTAAATATTAACTTAGATACATCAGTGTTAAATATTAACTAAGATACATCAGTGTTAAATATTTACTTAGATACATCAGTGTTAAATATTAACTTAGATACATCAGGGTTAAATATTAACTAAGATACATCAGTGTTAAATATTTACTTAGATACATCAGGGTTAAATATTAACTAAGATACATCAGTGTTAAATATTAACTTAGATACATCAGTGTTAAATATTAACTTAGATACATCAGTGTTAAATATTAACTTAGATACATCAGTGTTAAATATTAACTAAGATACATCAGTGTTAAATATTAACTTAGATACATCAGTGTTAAATATTAACTTAGATACATCAGTGTTAAATATTAACTAAGATACATCAGTGTTAAATATTAACTTAGATACATCAGTGTTAAATATTAACTTAGATACATCAGGGTTAAATATTAACTTAGATACATCAGTGTTAAATATTTACTTAGATACATCAGTGTTAAATATTTGCTTAGATACATCAGGGTTAAATATTTACTTAGATACATCAGGGTTAAATATTTACTTAGATACATCAGTGTTAAATATTAACTTAGATACATCAGTGTTAAATATTTACTTAGATACATCAGTGTTAAATATTAACTTAGATACATCAGGGTTAAATATTTACTTAGATACATCAGTGTTAAATATTTACTTAGATACATCAGTGTTAAATATTTACTTAGATACATCAGTGTTAAATATTTACTTAGATGCATCAGGGTTAAATATTTACTAAGATACATCAGTGTTAAATATTTACTTAGATACATCAGTGTTAAATATTTACTTAGATACATCAGTGTTAAATATTTACTTAGATGCATCAGGGTTAAATATTTACTAAGATACATCAGTGTTAAATATTTACTTAGATACATCAGTGTTAAATATTTACTTAGATACATCAGGGTTAAATATTTACTTAGATACATCAGGGTTAAATATTTACTTAGATACATCAGTGTTAAATATTTACTTAGATGCATCAGGGTTAAATATTTACTAAGATACATCAGTGTTAAATATTTACTTAGATACATCAGTGTTAAATATTTACTTAGATACATCAGGGTTAAATATTTACTTAGATACATCAGTGTTAAATATTTACTTAGATACATCAGTGTTAAATATTAACTTAGATACATCAGTGTTAAATATTAACTTAGATACATCAGGGTTAAATATTTACTTAGATACATCAGTGTTAAATATTTACTTAGATACATCAGTGTTAAATATTTACTTAGATACATCAGTGTTAAATATTAACTTAGATACATCAGGGTTAAATATTTACTTAGATACATCAGTGTTAAACATTTACTTAGATACATCAGTGTTAAATATTTACTTAGATACATCAGTGTTAAATATTTACTTAGATGCATCAGGGTTAAATATTTACTAAGATACATCAGTGTTAAATATTTACTTAGATACATCAGTGTTAAATATCTACTTAGATACATCAGTGTTAAATATTTACTTAGATGCATCAGGGTTAAATATTTACTAAGATACATCAGTGTTAAATATTTACTTAGATACATCAGTGTTAAATATTTACTTAGATACATCAGGGTTAAATATTTACTTAGATACATCAGGGTTAAATATTTACTTAGATGCATCAGTGTTAAATATTTACTTAGATGCATCAGGGTTAAATATTTACTAAGATACATCAGTGTTAAATATTTACTTAGATACATCAGTGTTAAATATTTACTTAGATACATCAGGGTTAAATATTTACTTAGATACATCAGGGTTAAATATTTACTTAGATACATCAGTGTTAAATATTTACTTAGATACATCAGTGTTAAATATTTACTTAGATACATCAGTGTTAAATATTTACTTAGATACATCAGTGTTAACTATTTACTTAGATACATCAGTGTTAACTATTTACTTAGATACATCAGTGTTAAGTATTAACTTAGATACATCAGTGTTAACTATTTACTTAGATACATCAGTGTTAAATATTTGTTAAATATTAACTTAGATACATCAGTGTTAACTATTTACTTAGATACATCAGTGTTAAATATTTGTTAAATATTAACTTAGATACATCAGTGTTAACTATTTACTTAGATACATCAGTGTTAAATATTAACTTAGATACATCAGTGTTAAATATTAACTTAGATACATCAGTGTTAAATATTAACTTAGATACATCAGTGTTAAATATTTACTTAGATACATCAGTGTTAAATATTTACTTAGATACATCAGTATTAAATATTTACTGTAAAGTGTAATAGATAAATCGATTTTTCTTTGAAAAGAGGGAGGGTGAAAAGGGATCACACGCCACAGCTAAAGTGGGGAGGTCCTTTAGACCTATGCTTAGCGCTCAGGACCGTAGTAGTTAGGGTTCGTTAACGTGCCAACGCCTGCCGCGACACAGAACTTTCGATTTTAAGGTCTTAGTGCGAGGGTTTGGCAAAGGAGCAATTACCACCCATGTTTACATCAAGTATTGACGCGGCCATGGTACGAACGGGACTCGAACTCGTGGTCTCCCATTTGCGGGGCGAACGCTCTACCAATGAGCAACCGCGACCGGTTTAAACCATCCTACTGACGTAAAGATATTAAGAATTGTATAGTTAGAATCTTTTTGCCAACATGGTCGACAGGGACCGATTCACTACCTTAAAGGGGTGATACCTAAGCTGTTTACTGAAGCTGTTTACTGGTAATTGGGTAAAAAGAAGCCATGTTATGATATTTAATTGAAAATCAATTCAAGAATTGGATTGTTAATTTTTTCCAGCATTGCGCACTATTTGCTTTTACGATATGACATATGTGATGTTTCATGGCTATTCCGTTAATCGCTACTTACCGAAAGAATTAGGCGGGAATTTCAAAATATAAATAAAAAATGCACGATAATTCATTATTTTTTGAACGATGTAGTAATTGATAATCCATTGCTTGATATCAGGTATAGTGTAGCCTTAAAGACATTGGCCCTTCATGAAAAGTATGCTGGCAAGGATCGTTGAAGTTCATATCCTCAAATATATATATAAATGAAATTATTATTTTTTTTATATATGTACAGTAATACGACATGAATGAGTTCGCAAAATGGCCGACGTTGTAAACTCTCGCATTCGTCCTGCGTATTACAGAATGAGATACACGATACATTCGTTGTTATCCTGAATAAAAAAAGTGTTCCCGGTATTTTTGTAGTTATTTTCTACTTTCGTTTCATTGAGTTTTTTAATTATCCCCCTTTGATAAACAAATATCGTCTGCATAGCAAAATGGCACCGCACGGCAAGGAATTGACAAGAGAGCAGAAAGATATCATTGTACAAATGTCAAATGATGGATTTTCGAGTTATAAAATTGAGGAAATAACAGGGATAAACGGCAGAACAGTTCAGAAATTTCTGAAGCGTGTGAAGGAAAGGGGCATCATAGGAAACTTACCTCGAGGTGGAAGCAGGAGAAAAACGACACCGCGTGATGACAGAATCCTCTGAAATCGTAGCATAAAAAACAACCGACGTCAGACTTTAAAGGATGTTGCAAGCAGATTTAATGCGAGGACAGAATGCAATGTATCAACCAGAACTGTGAGTAGACGATTATTTGAGGACGGCTATAAACGGTGTGTTGTTTCCAAGAAAACAACAATATCGCGTGTGAATCGGGAGAAAAGGACTAGATTTTGTCGGCAAAGATTACACTGGACAGTTGAAAACCACTGGTCTTCCATCATTTTCAGTGATGAGACTACAATTGAACTTGGTCGGGATAATAAAATTTATGTTTGGAGGAAATCAGATGAAAGATTACGCCCCGAATGTTTAGGACTACGCAGTGACAGAGAGACGCAATGTCGAGCTTCTGTTATGTTTTGGGGTTGTATATATTACTATGGTGTTGGAACTTTAAAAGCTATGAATGGTAACATGAACAGTGATAACTATATTGAAGTTCTTGATGAATGTCTCTGGCCAGTTGTTGCGCGACACTTTACAAATCGGCGCTGGAGGACAATGCTCCTTGCCACGTATCTTTGCGCTCAAATCAGTGGAAGCAGGGCAATGATATCAGTACACTTCCATGGCCCCCACAGAGTCCAGACATTAACATTATTGAAAATGTCTGGAGAGTGTTAAAACTTCGGGTACAGAGACGGACAAATGAGATCCGAAATGCCAAAGACCTGGAGAGAGTTGTCCGTGATATTTGGAGTGACCTGCCTTTACATTATATACGGAGTCTTTATAACACTCTTCCAAGGAGAATTCGCAGTGTGTTACGTACCCGAGGTCATATTACAAAGTACTAACTCCATTTGGTAAGTGAATTTTCTGTTATTGATACAAAACAGGCGCTTAGAATATGTCATGTGTTATTGCGATTGACATGCTGGTCGGCCATTTTGCGAACTCATTTATGTCGTACTACTGTACATTTTTAAAACTTCCTTTCTGCAGGAATTTCCAGCCGTTAAAATAGACTTGCTAAGTTTATCAAGGTTGTTCACAATTGCAGCGCATTGATGAGGAAATGGCTATGGTTACAGTTTGTAGAGATATCAAAGGAAAAAACACATTGAAAATGTAAATATTTCTACGTGA
Organism: Ostrea edulis; assembly: GCF_947568905.1. Classification (NCBI taxonomy): domain Eukaryota; kingdom Metazoa; phylum Mollusca; class Bivalvia; order Ostreida; family Ostreidae; genus Ostrea; species Ostrea edulis. Next base: position 81,567,902 of record NC_079169.1, read on the forward strand.
AACTCATAGTGGTGAAAAGCAACTTGGCTTTGTAAATGGCGTTTTCATGAAGTGCTATGGGTCAGTAACACATTACCCCCCCCCCCCCCCTAGGGATTTTTCTGCACTATGATTTTTTGAAAGTGTGTATAAAATAAAGGTAAATGAATGTTGTTTGATAAATTTATGTTGGGGCGTTTTCAAGATATGGCCATTTGAATTTATAAATTTTTTGGCAAATTCAACATAGCTGTTGCGGTGTTCCATACCGCATCAAAGACGACACATTGTTAACACAAACAACGGGGTAGGGACTTCCCTGAGAAGACATTTGTGAGAAATACGTATAAGAAATAGAAGACAGTGTATTATGGAAAGTGGTACATATTTTTAAATGTCTACAAATTCATGTCTTACGAAATTATACAGTGTATACTACATTCCCAAAATAACATGTACCAATGAACATGTAGTATGAAAAACGGTTCATTCCTAGATACTATAATCCACAGACCTTATCTTTATATAATATATATGCAATCTTGAGTTAGTAAATATAACTTTCAACATAAAAATCGTTGTCTACATTTCCAAGTCTCACACGATATATATCTAATGTATGGAAGCTCATAAATGTGTATAATCAATAAAAAATGAAGTACATGGATTACTTTTGAGTATACATTGCAAAAATGGGGGAAACTCTGATAAATAATGGCTCGACAATTGAAAATATGACATACTACAAACAATAAACTAATTTATGAATAATTTAGATTAATGAATTGTATTAATCTACAATTGTACAATAGAGAAATATATTGTCACATATAATATTGAACACCTTTTCAATTTTCAGCTTACTTATAAAGATGTCACATAAGACAGAGTCCCAAGAATAATAAAGGCATAGATTGTTTACTAGCTTTAAATGGTGCCTTGCATGGTTTCTATCGCTGGTGTTATAATAATTTACAAATATTAATTAGTTACTAGAAGTAAAACTTGAGCATTGACGAAGTTGCGCCGAGTCAAGTGAACTGTAAGACTAAGAGACGTTCACTCAACCTGTGTTCACTATCGACACTTTTCCCCGTCCATAAATGTCTGTTCTGTAGTGAAGAAACTCAAGTACAAGGAAAAAAACACAAACTTGTTACAGGTGTGACAAAAACAGTAGAAGCCATTTAAAAAACTCTGCATACAATAAAAGTGACTATAACACAATAAATTAGTTGGTTGATTGTATATTGTTTAACGTACTGCTCGAAAAATTTTCGCTCATATGGAAACGTCACCATTGCATGCCGATGAAGGGCTAACTGCAAAATTAGGCCTATATGCTTGGCGCTTACGGCCATTGAGCAGGGAGAGATCTTCATGCCACACCTGCTGTGAAACGAGACCTCGGTTTTTGCGATCTCATCCAAAGGACCGCCCCATTTAGTCACCTATTACGATAAGCAAGGGGTACTGAGGACCTATCATAACCTGGATTCCCACGGGACAATGGTTTTCTTGTCCCATTATTCGCCTCTTACGAAAATCAAAAGGTACATGCACCGAGGACCTATCCCTTCTAACCCAGATACCCACGGGACAACTATAAGTAAAGTTTAGTATTATATTGATTTGGTTGCTAAAGGGGGGATGTTTTATCCAACCTGTAGAAAAACGTACACTGAGTGCGATGATCTAAACAAGTCAGAACCTAAAATTGATATAATTCTTGAGCAACAATGTACATGGAAAGGCATTTGACTTTATCCGAATATATGGAGATAAATATCGTGTAGAATTATGTGGTTGAAAGTATGAAAAAGCTCAGAGAGAGATACTTGTCATTTATTCCGATTCATATAACAATGATTTACAAAACTTGAAACCTAAATAAAAAACACAAAGAAAATTTGGTAGCAAAATTGAATTTCGGAAAACTCCAAAGGCGAACTTATACAATCTGCATGTGTTGCTACTGAATTGAGTCTGTATTTGCGTTAGCCCTTTCAAGTCAAAGAATCTGCTATGATCATCAAACGGCAGATTTCAGACTGCCACAAAATTGCCATGCAGTGACTTACCATGGCCACCTCTCCATCATCTCTGAATACATGTGTATATAATATCTCATTGCATGTCTTTCTCAAGTCGTATCAGACAACCCATCTTATTTTCAATGGCAAAAAGGTTTCCCAAATCGTCCTCTCAGGAGAGATGTGTCTCAGCTATGGATGGCAAATGGATATTACCTAAGTATTTCACGTTTAAAATGATTATGCACCATCTGACGAGAAGTACTAAGTTAATTACATTATCAAACATATTATGTCCCTGTAGATTGATTGTATCTTGCTTAACGTCCCTCTCAAGAATTTTTCACTCATATGGAGACGTCACCAAGACCGGTGAAGGGCTTCAAATTTAAGCCTTTACACGGCGCTTACGTATGGCAAGCCCTTTTACTATTTATTCGAAAAATAAGATATCTCTTTAAATTAAAGAGATGTCTCTTATTTTAAAGAGATATCTCTTTAAAATGAGAGATATCTCTTAATATTAAGAAAGATCTCTCTTTCACTTAGAGAGATATCTCTTTCCCTTAGAGAGATATCTCTTTCCCTTAGAGAGATATCTCTTTTACTTTTAGAGATATCTCTTCCACTTAGAGAGATATATCTTATACTTTAAGAGATATCTCTTTCACTTAGAGATATATCTCTTTCACTTTCAGAGATATCTCTTTTACTCTGAGAGATATCTCTTTACTTGAAAAATATCTCCTTCACTTAAAGAGATATCTCTCTAAGAATTCTTAGAGAGATATCTCTCAAAGTATAAGAGATATCTCTTTAATCGTTGAAAAAGAGATATCTCTCAAAAAGAAAGAGATATCTCTTTCCAATATTTTTATTAGTTTGAATACTTAAGTAATTCTCCCTGAAACGGAAGCCCGCCAAAGCTAATCTTACCATGATGGCTATGATGTTGCTAAAACGCGGAACGGAAAATGGAACGGAACGGAACGGTAAACGGAAAATATATTATGCAATAATGTTATGAGGTCAACATTTTGCAAAATCAAAAGGCTTATTTTGAACAAGGAATGCAGAAATTACAGAGAGAACAGGAAGTCATCCTCAGAATCCACAATTTCATATTGATACCTCATACTAATGCATTATTATGTATTTTTACACGGTGTGTATTGTGAATGAATGTACAAACAGGCGCTTGCTTAATATTTTGCATAGTAAGTTTTAATAAAAAATATTAAGCAAGCGCCTGCTTGGCACCATCTTTTTCCCGGCTTTGTCACCCCCCACCCCACCCCCACCCCCACCCCGATTTTGACAGTATGTTGTTTCACAAATGAAGAAAAATAAATAAGGTAACATACTGAAAAAGACTTGAATTATAATTCAACCCCTTTCAAATTCTAATACTTTATTCTGGCTGGTATGGTAAGAAAAGATTTTATGAGCCCATCCATTTAATAAAAGGTACACCCCCACTCACCCCGAAAACAACATTGTAAAAGATAAAATAATTTTTTGAACAATTTTCCCCAAACATAGCCTTTTTTTTTTTTTAAATCGAACGTGCTTTTAATCGAACTACATATGTTTAAGATAACTGAATTTGAATTTAGTTCTACACCTGGTACAATATACATTTATGTATCACATCAAATTTTAAAGTGAACGAGTCCTGTGAAGAAAAAAGTTTTGCCTTATTTGGGATGAATCTATTTGAAAGTTCGTACATTTACCGATATCCTACGGATTAGTGTTGAAACTGAAGAGATACAGCAGGAAAGAAAGATTGAAACAAAACCAATGTTAACTAGGGTGAAGTTTACGGCCAATAGTAAGAGGAATTAACAGAGTTATTTCATAATATATGAAATTATACAGGACCACTATGTAAACTAGTCATTTGTACTAATTGTGCTATCCTGTCTAAATAAAATAATTTATAATTATTATTATAGCTAAAAAGCTAACACAGAATTTATGCTTGAATGGAATTAAAAGTCATCTCATTATTAATCCAAATGTTAAGCTATACAAGTATTTAGTTTAAAGATTAAGTGCCAGAAGTCCTCCCTATTTAGGATTGGAGTGCTGCGGTTACTAAGTCTCCTGTTAGTTAAAAAAATGATAAATCAAAGAAAAGATGTTTAACTTGTTGACTAAATAAGATCATGAATTATTATTGTTTTATACATATCACACACCTTGTTGCAAGTACACACATACACAATATTGTGTAAATACGTGTACATGTGCGTTAATGACGTTTTGCCACCGGGGGGGGGGGGGGGTATAAACCACATGTGTTCTTTCCATTCTCTACCCATAGGTGTCACTGCTCGCTAACACCTCTGTCATTGCCGAAATTTCGAAATTCTTGTAAAATGCCTTGTAAATTCTTATACTAACGTTTAACTAAATTCGCTTAATCAATTTATGATGCAAATTTTTAAGATAAAGTTGTTTTATCGCTTGTAAACAATTCCCAAATTGTTGATTTTAATCAAAATGAATCCCCCCCCCCCCCGATTTTTACCGTTATCTTATCTACATTAATCATTCTAATTCTTAAATTCCGTTCAATTTCGTTTTCCGTTCCGCGTTTTAGCAACACCCTGATGGCTGCAATTCCGTGGAAAATTTTTGCTTTTACCGCATGTGAAATGTATACATGTACAGGTAACAAAAAACAAAAACAATAAATTGATGAAATATGCGAGCTAGACTAGATTTCGCCTCTCGACAACTTGACAATATTACCCCAACCACTTCTTCAACCTTTCCCGCCATTTGTAGGCTAGAAGTATTTTGCTTGGTTAAAAAATAGGGTTACATCATTTCAATGACAATGCAACAGGGAGAAGTCATTATGATCACCGGGGGGGATCTAAAGAGATATCTCTTTAGATTAAAGAGATATCTCTTTTTGAAAATGTAAAGAGACATCTCTCTAACTTAAAGATATATCTCTTTTTACATCGATAGAGAGATATCTCTTTACGCTAGAGAGATATCTCTTTCTCTCTGAGAGATAACACTCTAGCTTTGAGAGATACCTCTCAGAGAGAGAGAGAGATATCTCCCAAGCGTAAAGAGATATCTCATTTTTAAAAGAGATATATCTTTAAACAAAAGAGATATACCTTTTCGTGAAAGAGATATCTCTTTTGGTTAAAGAGATATCTCTCTAGCGTAAAAAGATATCTCTCTAACTTACACAGATATCTCTTTAACCAATAAAGATATCTTTCTTATTTAAAGAGATATTTTATTTTACGAATAAATAGTAAAAGGGCTTGCCATACTTACAGCCATTGAGCAGTGAGGGTTCTTTAGCTTGCCACACCTACTGCGACACGGGGCATCCGTTTTTAAGGTCATCTCCGAGGACTCGTGACATTCACACCTGATGCCGAGCATTTGGCGATGGAACTGTCACTACCTGTTTTAACAACTTAGGTTTGTCGCGGCCGGTTGTAGAAGTTACTCACAGACTCAAGAGTTTGAAACTACTATTTGCAATGCGATTACAAATTCTGGACTAATATTGCATGCAAGAATATCTCTTACTAATAACTCAGTAATTCATATACCTCGCCTTAATGTCAAACAACTTGATATATAAACAAGGGGTTAAGTTCTTTAATGCAAAATACATTTTTGCAAATCTCCATATTGTGTTTGTAAGATTCTCGAAGTTTTTCCATTTTTAAACAATAATTTAATTACAAATTTCATGAGTTTGCCCCAAAACTTGAAAAGGTCCCCTTGCATTAATGTCAAACAATCTTTTTCACAATTCAAGGGTTACATACTTTCAAAAAATAATTGTTTTTAAAGTTCCATATTATTTATAAATGATCTGAAGAACTTTTCCATTTTTTTGGCGAGTTTTAAAGAAAAAAAAATCATGTTTTAGCCCCAGAAGTCGTAAACATCCCCAATTATTTATGCCAAACACCTTGTCAATCAAAGGGTTACATAAGTTTACATAATACTTCTTTGTAAATGCCAATGACATCTATATCGGACGTGAAGATTTTTTTCCCAGTTTTCGGTTATTATTTTTACAAATTTTTGGTTTTCGCCCCCCAAATCTAAAAGGTCTCAATGTCAACAATCTGATTTATAGTTACAGGGTTACAGACTTTCAGAAAATAAATGTTTTCAAATATCCATGTCATCTATATAGGATCTGAAGGATTTCTCTATTTTTCGTCGATTCTTAAAGAAATCATGTTTTAGCCCTAAAACTCGTAAATGCCCCCACGTAGAAATGTCAAACACCCTGATTTATAATCTAGGGACTATGTACTTTCAAAAAATACTTGTTTGCAAAAATCCGTAGGGGGGGGGGGGTGTCCCCCATTACCTTTTACTAGCCTATGGTCTATATATAGCAATAAAATGAACGTCTGTTGAATTAATTTCGACAATCATCGATGAAGAAGTGCAAGTTACTAGTATGCTGTACATGTACATTAAACTTATATATAATATATATATATTTAATCAATATATCCTGTCCTATCGATCACTTCTTGCTAGGGTTCATCATTGCAAACTCAGTGGCGTGTTCCTGAATCCACGTGATCTCGATTACTTTACACGAGACGTATTTATGACACTTTGTGACAATTCGATGAGACTAAGCGTCCTGTTTCGCGCTAAGTACTGTCAGATTTGCACATCGTTATGTCAATTAATAGCCTGCTACCAAAGGAACTTGCGAGAATTCAAGGGTCAACATGTTCCTCTGTCCAAGGAAATTGTTCATGTAAGTACAAATGTAGATCTTTTAAAATTAGAGGGGGGGGGGGGGTAGTATCAGTGGTTTAAATTTCTTTTCCTTAAGATGTGAAAGTTTTATAAACTTTTCAAACAATACGTATATTGTAACAACTCGCACGTAAAATAAAACACCATGTACTATGTATCATGACATGAAATGCACGTTAAAATTCGCCTATTACGGTCAATCTAATTCGATTTGACGAACCGAAGTTTTACTACGAACATTACTCTTTAACATTTTTATCAATGACCTCTTTCACTTTGTAAATAAATGTAATCTCTACAACTATGCAGATGACAATACTTTATCAAAATCAGATAAATCTTTAAATCATGTAATAGCAGCACTTCAAGATGACAGTAGATCTCTGATTAAATGGTTTAGATCAAACAAAATGCAGGCAAATCCAGAAAAAATCCAAGCTATCTCTGTTGGAAACAAAACACACAATGAAAACATAGCTTTTGATTTAGATGGGATAAAAATTTCATGTGATGAAGAAATAAAATTGTTGGGCATTACAATTGATTTTAAACTTTCTTTCAACACACATATTACCAATATTTGTAAAAAGGCAGCAAGGCAATTAAATGTTCTTAAACGAATAGGCAAACATCTTAGCAAATTAGGTAAATTAACCATATATCATTCATTTATTATGTCAAATTTTAGTTATTGCCCGTTGACATGGCACTTCTGCACTTAACAAAACACCCGCAAAATTGAAAAGAGCTCTGAGGTTTATCTATGGTGACTATAAAAGTACTTACGAAAACCTATTAAAACAATTTAAATTGCCTTCACTAAAAACCAGAAGAATGCGAACAATAGCTTTAGAAACTTTTAAAATTATCAACAAAATGTCCCCACTTTTTTTTTTACAAGATCTAGTTGTTATAAAAAATCATTCATACAATTTTAGATATACAAATACAGCGGAAGTACCAAGACCTAGAACAACCAGGTACGGGATTAAATCTTTTAGATATGAGGCAGCAAAGCTCTGGAACTCTTTGTCAAACGATGCAAGAAATATTACATCATATAATCTATTCTCAAATTATATTCAAAATTGGTGTGAGGAATTAAATTGTAAATGCAGCTCATGCAGATTCCAGCCTCTCCTGCCTAAATCTAGTTTTGATCTAACTTCTAACTATGCTTCTAAGCTTACATGTACAAATTTAACTGTATTATTTTTACTCCGCTCTGTCTCTTAGGTATGCATATTTATTTAGTCTATGTATATATCCATATTTTTATGTTTGTGTTGCAAACTGTTTTCAGTGCTGCATGCGCATCTTAATATAGCTAGTCCCTGTGTATATATATGCATGACTTGTGATGTCTGTATACATGTAATACTATGCGTCCTGTTTTATTTCAAATTTCTGTTTTTATGTCTATGCATGCAATTATATATCATTAGTGCTTTGTGTTTTTAGCTCACCTGAACCGAAGGTTCAAGTGAGCTTTTCTGATCACTTTTTGTCCGTCGTCTGTCTGTCTGTCCGTCTGTCTGTTAAACTTTTCACATTTTCGACTTCTTCTCCAGAACCACTGGGCCAATTTCAACCAAACATGGCCAAAAGCATCCTTGGGTAAAGGGCTTTCAAGTTTGTTCAAATGAAGGGCCATGTCCCTTTCAAAGGGGAGATAATCACAACAAGAGGCTCAAGGGCCTAGAATCGCTCTTCTGATAAATTGTACAACCCCACCATTTCTATTCTTAGCCTCTTAGTATTCTAAATCTTTAGTTAAATCCTAAGAATTCAAAAAAGTAGGTCAATGTGACCTACTTTTTGGTTTACACATTTTGAGAACCCAAGAAATATCAACTGACAAAGTTTGATGATTTTAAGCCAATTAGTATCTGAATATTGAAATATAGCTGTCAAATTCCAATCGTAGGTCATGGTGACCTACTTTTTGGTCAGCGAACTACGAACATGCAAGACCCATCAACTAACAAAGTTTGATGACTGTAGGTCAAATAGTATCTGAAATATATAAATATAGGTGTCCAATTCCAAAAATAGGTCAAGTTGACCTACTTTTTGGTCGAAACCCTTTGAACATGCAAGACCCATCAACTGACAAAGCTTGATGACTGTAGGTCAAATAGTATCTGAAATATATAAATATAGCCGTCAAATTCCAAAAGTAGGTCAAGGTGACTACTTTTTGGTCGACACACTCCGTAGACTCAAGATGCATCAACTGTCAAAGTTTGATGATTGTAGGTCAATTAGTGACTGAAATATATAAATATAACTGTCAAATGCCAAAAGTAGGTCACAGTGACCTACTTTTTGGTCGATACACTCCGAAGACTCAAGATGCATCAACTGACAAAGTTTGATGATTGTAGGTCAAATAGTGTCTGAAATATAGTAATTTAGCTGTCAAATACGAAAAGTAGGTCACGGTGACCTACTTTTTGGTCGACACAAACCGAAGACTGAAGACACATCAACTGACAAAGTTTGATGATCCTAGGTTTTACAGTGCCCAAAATATGCATCTAAAATTGAAAATGTGAAATTTGAATATCTGCAAAATTCAAAAAGTAGGTCACTGTGACCTACTTTTTTTATAAATATGTTTCAAGGCCTCAAGATGCATCAACTTACAAGATTTGATGATTCTAAACCTCTCGGTATTTGAAATAACAACTTAAAATATATCTATAAATGATAAGCCATAAAATTCAGAAAGTAGGTCACGGTGACCTATTTTTCAGTTGACGCATTTCAAGGTCTCATGATCCACCAACTGACAAGTTTTGATGATCATAGGCTTCAAAGTGTCCAAGATATGCATCAAAATTAATTTTAAAATAAATACCTGCAAAATTCAAAAAGTAGGTCACCGTGACCTACTTTTGAGACAACTTTTCACAAGGTCCTAAGATGCATCAATTGTCAAAATTTGATGATCTTAGTCCTTATAATGACTAAAATATCTAAGATTTAAGGAATTTAAAAATTTTATAAATTTAGGTCAACTTTGAAGTGACCTTGAGACCACGCCCTTTGCCCCAGGGTAATGCCTTGAACAATTTTTAATCTACAACATATCCTCATCCTTATGTGTAAGTTTGGTGATAATCTGCCCTGTGGTTCTTGAGAAGAAGATTTTTTAGCAACCACTACTTTTATTTGCATTTTCCTGATTATCTCCCCTTGTTAAAGGGTCACATCCCTCTATTTAGTATGTATGAAAGACCTTGGGCCAATGATACCCTGTAACAAATTTGAAAAAAATTGGCCAAGGGGTTCTTGAGTTTTAGCCCTTTTTCTAAAAAGTTTACGCACACCGCACACCGCACAAATGGCCATAGCATTAGCTCTTTGAGCCTTTGGCTCAGAAGAGCTAAAAATGCAAAAATAGGGTGGGGTCATTTAAAAATCTTCTTCTCAAGAACCACTGGGCCAGAAGAGCTGAAATTTACCTGAAAGCTTCCTGACATATTGCAGATTCAAGTTTGTTCAAATCATGGCCCCCGGTGGTAGGATGGGGCCACAAGGGGGGATCGAAGTTTTACATACAAATATATAGGGAAAAACTTTAAAAATCTTCTTCTCAACAACCACTAATCCAGAAAAGCTGAGATTTACATGAAAGCTTCCTGACATAATGCAGATTCAAGTTTGTTCAAATCATGGGCCCCGGGGGTTGGATGGGGCCACAATAGGGGATCAAAGTTTTACATACAAATATATAGGAAAAATCTTTAAAAATCTTCTTCTCAAGAACCACTGAGCCAGAAAAGCTGATTTTTACATGAAAACTTTCTGACATAGTGCAGATCCAAGTTTGTTCAAATCATGGCCCCCGGGGGTAGGATGGGGCCACAAGGGGGATCAAAGTTTTACATACAAATATATAGGGAAAAACTTTAAAAATCTTCTTCTCAAGAACCACTAAGCCAGAAAAGCTGAGATTTACAAGAAAGCTTCCTGACATAATGCAGATTCAAGTTTGTTCAAATCATGGGCTCCGGGGGTTGGATGCCCGGGGCCACAAGGGGGATCAAAGTTTTACATACAAATATATAGGAAAAATCTTTTTCTCAATAACCACTGAGCCAGAAAAGCTGATTTTTACATGAAAACTTTCTCACATAGTGCAGATTCAAGTTTGTTCAAATCATGGCCCCCCCGGGGGTAGGATGGGGCCACAAGGGGGATCAAAGTTTTACATACAAATATATAGGGAAAAACTTTAAAAATCTTCTTCTCAAGAACAAATAAGCCAGAAAAGCTGAGATTTACATGAAAGCTTCCTGACATAATGCAGATTCAAGTTCGTTCAAATCATGGGCTCCGGGGGTTGGATGGGGCCACAATAGGGGATCAAAGTTTTACATACAAATATATAGGAAAAATCTTTTTCTCAAGAACCACTGAGCCAGAAAAGCTGATTTTTACATGAAAACTTTCTGACATAGTGCAGATTCAAGTTTGTTCAAATCATGGCCCCCGGGGGTAGGATGGGGCCACAAGGGGGATCAAAGTTTTACATACAAATATAGGAAAAAGCTTTAAAAATCTTCTTCTCAAGAACCATTGGGCCAAAGAAGTTGACATTTACATGAAAGCTTTCTGAGATGGTGTAGATTCAAGTTTGCAAAGGGTAGTTTGGGCCATAATAGGGACTAAGGTTTTACATGCAAATATATATGGAAAGTCTTCAGATATGGGCCAAGGTGACTCAGGTGAGCGATGTGGCCCATGGGCCTCTTGTTTTTAATGCTATATAGTCGGTTAAAGAGCTCTTAGCTCATGTTTATTGTTTACCTGTATATAGTTCCGACTTTAAAGAAAAATTACTTACTTACTTACTATATTCATCTGTCTAATTCTTATTATCAATTATTTACTAGGAGAGGGCGTTCAAATTTTAAGAACTTGTGCCCAATCATTTTGTCTTTAATATCTTGACAATAAAACATGTTCAATTCAATTACACGTATTTATAAATGTATATTTGATTCCTGAATGAAAGGTATGGCGAGATTTACTGAGATTTCATCTTGTGATTCTAAGTCATTAAAACTATTTCAAAATGTAATTATTTTTATCAAAAAGGTGGAGATGTAAACATAAACTTTACAATGTGACAGCTTTGTTATATTGTAAAGTTTGTCAAAAATGTTAATCGTATTCTACCTCACATGACAACGTACGACAATGGTAACATGTACATGTACTGCAATCTCTCTCTCTCTCTCTCTCTCTCTCTCTCTCTCTCTCTCTCTCTCTCTCTCTCTCTCTCTTCCGGAATACATCTTGTCTGTACTTCAAAGTTCTACATCCCAAGTACAAATGATCAAAAAGACTAATCTAATCACTACAGCAATGTCTGATCATATATAGGAAGAAAAATATTCCACAAGACATTTTTTTTTTTACTAAATTCTCAAATATTCTTCATCGGCTACAAAGATGCAACGCTTGCTGTCTTCAGAAATAATAACAAAAGGCCAACAGGCCTTATCGGTCATCTGAGTATTAGTTAAAAGTATCACTAGTCCCAAGGGTATGGGATCAAAAAGAAAAATTCATGTTCTGCATATCTAAGCTAAATTCCAATATTCAGCAAAAGTATAAAACAAGATGTGTTCTTAAAACTTTAAAAATGCCCTTAAAAGTTCATATACCAATGCCGTACTTTACATAATAAAATATATGTAACATTAAAACGATATGACAAATTAAAGACCTGTTCTAAAGTAAAAACCCTAAGGATAATTTTGGTTCATCCTTCCTTGCTTTTCCTAAGTATGCACTTAGTTTTTATACCATACCAAACATAAAGAAGTCTTACAAATGAAAAGGACAATAATCATTCTAATACATTCGGCTCCACCCTGGAAATAAAACCGTTACTCCCTGGGATCATGAAATTTACAATTTTGGTCAAGGACCCATACTCCTTCTAAATATATATTTAGTTTCAATTTAATATCAATAGCATTAAAGCAGATATTATTTAAATGTTTTTACACATACATGTATACATTATATAATACTAAGTTTGGTCCCACCCTGGATTCATAACCTCTACCCCAGGGATCATGAGATTACAATTTTTGGTAGAGGCCTTCCTACTCTACATCACAATGCATTTAGTTTTTCTTGCATATTTGCGGTTGTAGAGAAAACTTGAAAATTCGTCAATTTTTGCTTCTCCCCCAAGGCCCCAAGAATCCTAATATTTACAATTTAAGTTACCCTTGTCCCATAGATATTTCATACTTTTGAAAAGAATTAGAATAGTAGTTATCAAATTAATTAAAATATTCTTTTGTTCTCAAATTTAATAACTGTCAATTTTGGTCCCACCTAATGTCAAAACTCCTACCCCTGGGAGCATGAAATTTACAATTTTGGTAAAGGACTACCTGTCCTTTCTAAATATCCATTTAGTTTCAATTTAGTATCAATAGCACTAAAAAGATGTTATTTAAGTGTTTTACACATAAATACTATATAGTATATACTAAGTTCGGCCCCGCCAAAGTGTCAGGACGTCTACCCGGGAATCATGAACTGTTCAATTTTGGTGCGGGCCTTCCTACTTTACATCACTATATATTTAGTTTTTCTTACACGTGTGGTTGTACATGTAGAGAGGATTTTTGAAATTGGTAAATTTTGGCAGTTGTTACAGTACCCTGCCCCTAAGGCCCCAGGGGTGCAGGAGTTCTGACATTTACAATTTATATCCCTCTTGTCCCAAACATGCTTCATACTAAATTTGAAAGGAATTCGAATGGTAGTTATCTAGACGAAGTTAAAAATCTTCAATTTTTCAAACATTTAATAACTGACCATTTTGGCCCCACCCAGATACCAAAACTCCAACACCTGGGATCATGAAATTTACAATTTTGGTAAAGGACTACCTGTTCACTCTAAATATCCAATTCGTTTCAATTTAGTATCAATAGCACTACTCCAGTGATCTAAAAATGTAAACTTTTGGTTTCCTGAATTTCTTTTCAATGTATATATTATCCTGGTGGTTTGTTTATATACACATGTATTGTTTTACGTCACACTCGAGATATTTTCACTCATTTAGAAACTTCACCATCTTCTTGGAAAATGCCACAAATTTCAGCAACAGCAATAAAACTTCATAATCATGTCAACGCCTACCATAAATTTCAGCAACAGCGATAAGGCTTCTCTATTGTGCCAATGCCTACCACAAATTTCAGCAACAGCGATAAGGCTTCTCTATCGTGCCAATGCCTACCACAAATTTCAGCAACAGCGATAAGGCTTCTCTATTATGCCAATGCCTACCACAAATTTCAACAACAGCGATAAGGTTTCTCTATCGTGTCAACGCCTACCACAAATTTCAGCAACAGCAATAAGACTTCTTTATCGTGCTAACACCTACTACAAATTTCCACTTACAGCAACAGCAATGGGGCTTCTTTATCGTGCCAGCACCTACCGTGATGCAATTTTTGCTCGTAAACGAAGAATATAGAATATCTTATTTGTTTGTTTATCTTTGAGAATTTTCCGCTCATCAGACATAACGTTTACAGCCGTATCAGAAAGGGTTCTCTAGCGTACATGTACTAAAGCCTGTTGTGACACGGACAACGGTTTTTAAGTTCTCGTCCGCAGCGACTGCTGAGAGTGTGGTGAAGGAACAGTCATTACTGTTTTTCTGTAGTTTGACACGGCCAAGGATCGAATCCACAATCATTCGGTCTTACCACTGAGCCACCGGTATATATATACATGTGTATATATATATACACCACATGACGTGAGGCTTCCCGAGTGTCTCTTGATCTTGAAAGGAACGAGAGTTTGCGAAAATCGGTTTGTGAAAGTCTTTCCTTCAGCTGACGCCAACCTATTGAAATATAAATGATTTACATTACATGCAACAGACACAAATTGTTTTGATGACATGCCGAAATGAAATATACATTGGAAAATCTCGAAGTTTCCAAAAAGCTGAGATAGTTATCAATGCCTTTTATATTATAAGGCTTCAGCAAATAAAATTCACATTTACATGTCGTTTTCAAGACTTAACCGTCCTAGAAAAATTTACAAGGAACCCCACCCTTCTAAAAGAAATATGTTTAATATGTTGTTTTACGGCTTACTTGAGATATATTCAGTCCTAAAGAGATGTTACCAGCTCAAGGTAAAGCACCACCAATTTAACCTTACGTATGACGCTATCGACCTCTGTGGTGAGGGCTCTTTATCGTGCCAATGCCTGCCGTGACCTCTGTTTGAATGCCGGTAAAGCCTCTATCTATATTTTAACCTGGGTCTCTCGGTTGCGAAACAGCGAACTGTCACCTCCGGAAAAAATCATACCACCCTGGCTGTCTCTATCGTAAGCAAGCTTCAGGAAAAAGACCTGAATTTCCTATTTTCTTTGTGGACGCAATCAAAATTCTGCTGACTCTTGACACAAGCTTAAAAAAATGTAAGCTAAATGTCAAAATTACACAATTTCTTATATTTGGGAGTTATCTCTCTTGTCAGAGAAATTGTTCTGTTAGGGTGTGATGTATACCAAGGAAATGCTGCGGAAAATACTTAGGAATTAAATTGATATTGTAGACGTTGATTAATTGTTGAGAATCAATATAATACATTTACAAAATCTATCTTTCGTGGCCACAAAATTCTCTAAAGGTTTGTGATAAGACGTTCTTTACTATCATACCATCTTTACTATTCTACTAACATATCTTCACTTCCTTTTTATGCAAGGGCAATCATTTTCCGATCGTGTGACCTTTTCTACAACAAGACAGGTTTGCGCCTTGATAAACAGCTCTTCATTCTAAGGCAAGGCTCTCTATCTCTAACCTTATCTTCGCGTACTTCTTTTCCGGATATTTCTGTTCTCTCTATGCTTTCAACAAAGTTTAATCATTACATTATCTTAGCTTCTTTCATCCATTATCATTGCACATATACATACATATTTAAATATTTAGTGACAAACGAAATGTTAACTTCAATAAAAATCAGAACTAATGAACAAGATAACATTGACACTTTATCTACTATTTTTATCACATGAGAAATGTTAGTCTATCGAAATCCTACAAACGATCGTCAATCTAAGCTTTGAACATGCAACTCTCTATATATACATGTACTACTGTAATATACATGGATAACCCCACTTCTGAACATTACAAACGATATCAGAAAGATGCCGCCGTAAAATGGCTGAAATATTGCCAAAACGGCGTAAAACCTCAATCAATTATGTATAATTTTATTCATTTTCAGCTAGAAAATGTAATTCATATGACAATTTGTCAATATTACCCTTTGGTAAAAAGAATATTTTTAATTAGTTACGATATCTTTACTTTTGATTTTTTTTTTTACAATTTGATAAGACTTTTTTTCAAATTCCTTACGCTAGTCTCAATTTTTGGCGCATGATATACGGAGTATGTGCTTCGTATTTGTTCAGTGTTTTGGGTTTGTCCACAACTCAAACTCTCCGCAATTTGATACTGCCAAAGAAAAGATTGTAGGATATCAACAGGGAATTAGTGTTTGCTAAAGAAAATTGCATACACATTTATATATCATGTCCTAGACCTACCATTCTTGAGCAAAATTTAATCCCATTATTTCTGCTACTTCCAGCTGAA
Source organism: Ostrea edulis (assembly GCF_947568905.1). NCBI lineage: Eukaryota > Metazoa > Mollusca > Bivalvia > Ostreida > Ostreidae > Ostrea > Ostrea edulis. The sequence goes on from NC_079169.1 coordinate 81,584,385, forward strand.
AAAGATGACGCAATCACACGTTTAGTGCACTTCCTACATGCAACAATATGGTCTGAGATATCAGTCTGAAATACCGGTAATTCGTACTTGTAATTCTATGGTCTGAGATATCGGTAGTTCGTACATGTACTTGTAATTCTATGGTCTGAGATATCGGTAGTTCGTACTTGTAATTCTATGGTCTGAGATATCGGTAGTTCGTACTTGTAATTCTGTGGTCTGAGATATCGGTAGTTCGTACATGTACTTGTAATTCTATGGTCTGAGATATCGGTAGTTCGTACTTGTAATTCTATGGTCTGAGATATCGGTAGTTCGTACTTGCAATTCTGTGGTCTGAGATATCGGTAGTTCGTACATGTACTTGTAATTCTATAGTCTGAGATATCGGTAGTTCGTACTTGTAATTCTATGGTCTGAGATATCGGTAGTTCGTACTTGTAATTCTATGGTCTGGGATAGCGGTACTTCGTATTTGTAATACTATGGTCTGAGATATCGGTACTTCGTACTAGTAATTCTATGGAATGGTATATCTGTACTTTGTACTTGTAACGCTATTATCTGATATATATATATATATATATATATATGTTGTACTTATAACGCTATTATCTGATATATATATATATATATGTATGTTGTACTTATAACGCTATTATCTGAGATATCTGTATGTTGTACTTATAACGCTATTATCTGAGATAGCTATACGTTGTACTTATAACACTATTATCTGAGATATCTATACTTTGTACTTGTAATGCTATTATCTGAGATATCTGTACTTTGTACTTGTAATTCTATTATCTGAAATATCTGTATTTTGTACTTCTAACTCTATTATCTGAGATAGCTATACTTTGTACTTGTAACGCTATTATCTGAGATATCTATACTTTGTACTTCTAACTCTGTTATCTGAGATATCTTTACTTTGTTCTTGTAACGCTATTATCTGATATATATATATATATATATATATGTATGTTGTACTTATAACGCTATTATCTGAGATATCTGTACTTTGTTCTTGTAACGCTATTATCTGATATATATATATATATATATATGTATGTTGTACTTATAACGCTATTATCTGAGATATCTATACTTTGTACTTATAACACTATTATCTGAGATAGCTATACGTTGTACTTATAACACTATTATCTGAGATATCTTTACTTTGTACTTATAACACTATTATCTGAGATAGCTATACGTTGTACTTATAACACTATTATCTGAGATATCTTTACTTTGTTCTTGTAACGCTATTATCTGATATATATATATATATATATGTATGTTGTACTTATAACGCTATTATCTGAGATATCTTTACTTTGTTCTTGTAACGCTATTATCTGATATATATATATATGTATGTTGTACTTATAACGCTATTATCTGAGATATCTATACTTTGTACTTGTAACGCTATTATCTGAGACATCTGTACTTTGTACTTGTAACTATGGATTGAGATTTGTGTACTTTAATTCTATTTGAATATTTACTTGTATTTCTCTTTTTTTTTCTTTTTTTTCTTTTTTTTTTTTTTTTTTTTTTTGTATCCATGGGTCCAAAGTTGGAAGAAATCTTGTGATTCGATCTAATATGGCAATCCAATTCTTGATCAAGCGAGATCAACAGTTGTCCATAGTTTAAGAATGAATATCCTTCCCATATCATATTCAGTTAATTGAGGAGAGAGGACAGAAATGAGTTAATTTTTACAGATACTAATTCAAGGTAACTAATGTAATTCCAAAACGTTGTTATACAAATTTAGGTTACTAATTTCCAGTGTCAAAATAAGCAATGGCACAATCAATATATAGTTTACAAAGCATGCATCTCTCACAGAACCCAAATATACATTTCAACGATAGTTGACCGTGATTATACATGTAGTACTTGATTTTTATTATCTTCTTTTTTTTTTTAAATAAAATGCTTATCAATATCGCATTTAACAGTATGCTACCTTACCAGGATAAATCAAGTCAATAATTCACAACATTGTAGTACCGACATGATATGAATTATACATGCCCTCTTCCTTTGCACCTCTACGGGCCGGTGATACTAGACTTGTTTTCTGATAACGCCCAACGATCATACCTGGAAAAGTCTTACTATAACGGTGTGTCTTCTCATGCTTTTATCGATTTTGAAGCGAGGAACACAGCTGTCGATATCATTGTGTTTTGCCATATTTTCATATCTTTAACGAAATATACGAAGGTGATTATTTAGTGTGTCTTCAGCATACAATATCCGTGTCCTCTTTGATGTTGTGTGGAACGATCTTAAGAACATTACCGTAATTTACAGCTGTTCGTGGATATACATATTTCCGGTAGAAATATTGATAAACAACGATTGGGAATTCTTTCTTTTATTTCTTTCAACTCGAGACGGGGAATAATCAGCGGATCCTCGCTATCTGTACATGTACTAGGACACGAAAATCAATACGATTACCCGACATTAAATTTCGGGTGTCTGATAAAAACCGAAGCAAGACGGAGCTTGCCAAAACTTTAGGGATCATAAATGTTGATATTATAGACACACAAGGTGTATCAAGGCTATAGTGTAATATTCATCACATGAAGATCCGTATGTGAATGTTCTTAGTGCTAGTTAGCATGTGATTGTTCTTTGGTCGGTTTTTGGATAAAACAGCTGGTCCATGATTGTGAAAAGGAAACGGAGAATCCCATTTTACTTTCGCATGGGCTTCGGCATCAGTAAACAAGTGACTATAACTGAACGTCATAAAGAACGATACAGGTGAGTGAAGGGGGTCCATGTAAAGAACGATACAGGTGAGTGAAGGGGGTCCATATTACAAAGTTGTGAAATCAAATATAATTTAAGTTTTTTTCTGTACACCATTTTGTGGTCAGCACTAGAGGTTCAGTTGGCCACCTGCCACGCCCACTGTGATAGCACCAATCCTCGTTACGTTTCATCCTAAAATAGTTATTAATTAATGTAAAAATCGTTGTATGAATCACAGCAGCTGTTACTCCGGGCCATTCTTCTTTTTCCTCTTCTTCTATTGATTAACAATTTGACAAGAATGAATGCATCTTCTTTTGTATTTGTATGGTATACTCAACTAAAAATCTGTTATGACCGCGCAGATATGACGACGCACTGAAAACGGACCAGTTTTGAACATACTGTAAACTTTATCTTCCTCGATTGACCATTTAATATCTAAACACTGTTGTGAATTTATTCACTGATAGGTCTATTTGCCCGGGTCTTATTTTCAGAATGTAATCTGCCAAGTGAATTGAATATTGGTTTTACCGTCTTATCTTTCATTTGTTCCTCCACTGGGAGAAGGTAAAAGAGTTTTGAGAAAGGTTAACGGTAGTAATCAAATTATATTGGCAATTGCATGGCGTACGTCTCGTTAGAATGCGGTTCTTGTAGAGGTTCAATACCTATACGGCGTTATTCTGTTCAATCTCTACGGAAAATCGATACGGAAGTGAGGTAAGGTAACTGCAAGAGTGCAACAACTGCAAGTTTATTGCTGGTTTACAAGTATACACCTATAGATTGGTGGTTAGCGCGAGTAAAGGCGTACATGTACATGTATATACCTACATGACCATATGAAGTGATCAATGATCGACTCCTCAGGTGTTTCGGGTATTTAGAGTACACTACATATCCCGCAACAACTCTACACACCTGTTTTTATATTAAATTACAGGGGAAAAGAATTGGTTTTCATAAATGTGGAACAATAAAGAAACGCCTATTTATTTTTCTCTATCGGTAGATTTAAACCCCATTTGACCACATACCCCCATATTATTGTATCTAAACAGTTTACTTTGCTCATGTCATTCATTGTACAGTGTCTTATGTTGTCCGATGGCTGTAAATAAAGTTGTTAAACGTTAGAATGTACCTCCTAGACTGATGACTATATTGTACATGTACCAGGGGAATCGATTTACCTTTTTATGATGGATCACAATGAGATATACGTAAATAGAAAGATAATGACAACGGTTACGATAAAAGTAACATCACTTCCATTAAATTAAAAATGGATAGTTAACCACTTTTTCATATAATATATGCGGCGGGGTGGACAAGTACATATCTCCGCCATGTTCTCCCCTTTTCTTCACTTCCTTCTCCGTAGTTTCACCTATCTCTCTATCCCTTTTCTTCGCTTCCTCCTCCGTAGTATCACCTCTCTCTCTCTCTATCCCTTTTCTTCTCCCTCCATAGTTTCACCTCTCTCTATCCCTTTTCTTCTCTTCCTTCTCCATAGTTTCACCTCTCTCTCCATTTTCTTCTCTTCCTCTTCCGTAGTTTCACCTCTCTCTCTCTCCTTCTCCGTAGTTTCACCTATCTCTCTATCCCTTTCTTCTCCTCTCCCTCCGTACGTTCACCTCTCTCCCTCCGTACGTTCACCTCTCTCCCTCCGTACTTTCACCTCTCTCCCTCCGTACTTTCACCTCTCTCCCTCCGTACTTTCACCTCTCTCCCTGCAGTCCTCCTTCGTTTTACTCTGTCCACCTCCACATGTACGGGAATTATAGATATATTTCTTTAACCCGATGCAAATTCACAAATGTCAATGTCTTTTGTGTATTTCTCCTAATACAAAAAGAAATGTATGACTTTTTTTTCCATTTGTGGTTAGAGTGCTAAACAAACAAGACTGATGCACATGATCATGTTCACAAAAAGGCACATGTAGCTACTGTTGCATTTACTCAGCACTTCACCCTCAGCATAGCGTTTTCAAACAGCACGAATTTCACAATTTGTGTGGAGTTTTGCGTCAGTTATGGTTAGATACATGTACATAAGAAATAGAGAACAAAAACCATTTCAGTACACTGAACAATGTGATGCTCGTAATACGTGTAGGCTTACGTGTATTACATCCTACACGAATAGCTCAGTCAGACAGTAAGGGAGATGTTAAATTAAAAGAATATTACTCTGGAAATCTGTAAAAAAAAATTAATTTTTTTTTAGATCTTCAGCGATCGTATTCAGTCGTGTGGATGCGGAGGGGGTCCTGAAGTTTGAGGTGGCTGGGACCTACTTACTCTTCAGAGACTATGAGACCGATCACCTGTACTTATCCGTGAGGTAATCACACCGCTCATGTCAGTTTGATTTCCATCAGAAAGATTCGTATGAAAAAGAGGAAAAATTTAATATTTGGTTTACTTTTACAAATACATATAGTTTCGGTTGATCTATGTTTAATATAAAAGAACCAAATTGCACATATACATATATGTATATCAAAGACAACAATATTATCCTACAGATCCAACGACTTTGTGGAGCACCACATGATCAACTTTGAAGACAACCTGTACTATATGGGCAACCAACCTTATCCTTATCTCGACTCCATCATTCTCTATCATCAACGACACAAACTTAATGGAATCAAACTCACCCATCACGTATGTGTCATGAACCAAACGTTACGTGTTTAACAGACTTTTATTATTAGTCATCACACTGTACATTCAAAACGAATTTTTAAACGAAATGTGTTATGTTCACGTTTTATCAACTAGACTCGATGCGTTGTCGAGGTGAAAATCATTATATCATTATTTTTTTCTTGGATACAATTCTAGTTTTCAATTTCAGGCTCATCTTAGTGCTCGCACTGTCAAAGCATTCACAACTAAAGTAATGCGTCACAATGGAAATTTGCCAGAAATGGACAATGACATCAATATCCATGACAGTTCTCCCCATATTGCCAGTGTAGAACATACGAATGATGACGTCATCAAGACCCGGATATCAAAATCTAGTGGAAGATTGTGGATTTCCGGTACAATGCAGCAATCACTCAAGCGTATATCTATGCCGATTCCAGAGGCCTACCATCATCTCGGAGACGTCGACAGTAGATTGACTCAGAGTTTCAGAGACAGTGGTGATTTCCTATCAAAAGCGGAAAGTTTCGAGGAATTAAACGGAGACATTTTCGATACAACTTTCTCCGCCAGAAAGCGTTCTGACGACACAGCCAGTGAGTGTAGCTCGGTAAATATAGACAATGACAGCAACAGCGTTAGAACTTTCAAACATGAGGATGACGACGGTGTTCTTGTTTATGATACACATTTATGACATCTTATGAATGTATTTTTATAACTTAATAGTATTCAACTACATTGAGTTATTCTATATCAGCACATACACATATGTTAGTGTTCTATATTACTGTATGTTCAAAATGAATCAGATTTATATTTTATACAGATGTAGAGTACATGTATCTACTTAATCTACTATATATATATATATATATATATATAGAGAGAGAGAGAGAGAGAGAGAGAGAGAGAGATTGTATTTATATATTTGTATAAGGGATGCAATATATTATATTGTATATATTCACGACATACATCGTATTATTTATTTTATTTTATCATTTGTGTGAAAGCTATCAACAAATCGTCATCACTGAAATTATTACAACATTAAGAAACATTTCAAGGTTATGTCAGGTACAATTTTAATTTCAAACGAGAGATAACTAACTACCAACCGTCCGGATGTAGTGTCACTGTTGCTAGAGATAACTAACTACCGTCCGGATGCAGTGTCACTGTTGCTAGAGATAACTAACTACCGTCCGGATGTAGTGTCACTGTTGCTAGAGATAACTAACTACTGTCCGGATGTAGTGTCACTGTTGCTAGAGATAACTAACTACTGTCCGGATGTAGTGTCACTGTTGCTAGAGATAACTAACTACTGTCCGGATGTAGTGTCACTGTTGCTAGAGATAACTAACTACTGTCCGGATGTAGTGTCACTGTTGCTAGAGATAACTAACTACCGTCCGGATGTAGTGTCACTGTTGCTAGAGATAACTAACTACCGTCCGGATGTAGTGTCACTGTTGCTAGAGATAACTAACTACTGTCCGGATGTAGTGTCACTGTTGCTAGAGATAACTAACTACTGTCCGGATGTAGTGTCACTGTTGCTAGAGATAACTAACTACTGTCCGGATGTAGTGTCACTGTTGCTAGAGATAACTAACTACCGTCCGGATGTAGTGTCACTGTTGCTAGAGATAACTAACTACCGTCCGGATGTAGTGTCACTGTTGCTAGAGATAACTAACTACTGTCCGGATGTAGTGTCACTGTTGCTAGAGATAACTAACTACTGTCCGGATGTAGTGTCACTGTTGCTAGAGATAACTAACTACCGTCCGGATGTAGTGTCACTGTTGCTAGAGATAACTAACTACCGTCCGGATGTAGTGTCACTGTTGCTAGAGATAACTACCAACCATCCAAATGTAGTGTCACTGTTGCTCGAACAAGGCATTTCTCTACATACCCGATAGTGACGTGATTGTAAAGAACACGTTCACCCTGCAGAAGGTCACTGAAAGTGGTGCAAAACTTTAAACGCTTAGAACAATGGCATGCAATAATAATACTTCATCATTCGGACGGGCAGTACATCGAAAAAATATTGTAAATTGTGAACATTCTGGAGGGGGGGGGGGGGTCCTATTTCTGATTGCACGGTTTTTAGCTGGCATTATTTAACTCTTTGTACATTTACTATAATGTGAATGGGAAAGGAACTTGTATTTAGAGGAACATGTACATGTACTCAATATTATGAACAATGTATTTGGATTATAATTAAATATGCAATATTGTTTACTATCTTACAGTATTATTCTTTATCTAATGGCCACTTTGCGTCAAAATCCTGGATCCACCAAATAGCATGTCACAAAGTTTATGAGCCGGAGATTACAATATGGTAATTCCCAACAGTTACATATTGAATATCAGGGTGTTTTATGGCTTACGATGCGCGACCAACGTATATAGTTCCAATAAAATGGGTATAATATCAGCATTCAATACAAGGTATTGGGAGGGAAAGAATAACTAAAGAGAGTTATTATATAGCGACAAATAACAGTGTTACAGAGGACACTCTCCCAACACAACAAGGATTATGGGTACATATTTGCTAGTACTACCTATGATTTGGCTCAACATTTTGACCGGTAAGTGAAATAATTTAATTTTTTTTCTTTTCGAGCATTAGCTTCTTTTTATAATCAATGTATCAGAAATATCGTAATTAGGATCACTGAAGCAGATTTTGTAAAAATTATACAAATAGAATTCAATCATATTCACATTCTATAGAGTTTTCTTTCAGTGAAAAATCGCGAAATTTACATTGAAATGAAACATTAGAATAAAGCCGTATAATTAAAACGGAATGAAAAAAGATTTCTTTCCGAAACTGTAAATATAACCCAGAACGAATTTGCAGCAGTTTACAGGATTGACATTAAATTTTCGTTGCACCTAAATGATGAAAACACATGACATTTGTGCTTTATAGAGACGACGAATCTAATTCGAATTTTTGAACGCTATATTGAAACCTGCGCATGTACTCAGAATGTGGTTGTTGTGGCAACATATTTCAAAAAGAAGCATAGTTTTCGTCATATGAAAGCAGTGTACTTCTTATTTCTAGATAGTGTGTAATAGTAAATAAAACGTTTACGAAACCTTAATGATAATCATTCAATTTCATATTGCGTTCTAGTTTGAAAAATATGCTGCAGCTGGTCCCGCTAAAACATTATAGTTTTGAGACAACCTACCGGTATCTATCTATCAATTTATCTTTCTATCCAAAATGGGTATTTTCTGTTATATTCTATAAGAGAATGGGGTAGGGGTGTTTGATCATAGAAATCTTTCTTTAGAATTCTTTCATTGAATTGTTTTCATTAACCCATCAAATATTTCTCTTTTATTTTATTTTTTACGTCCCTTCTGGAACTTTTCACTTTCAAATACCACAAATGTCCTATTTTGATGGCGCTCAAGGCCGTAGTAGTGAGGGTTCCTCATCGTACCAACGCTAACGCGCTTTATGAAATAGTCGTACTACATTTATCAAGATTTATATGCACATTATTCATATTCATACATGTGCAAGGTGAAGATAACGAACAGTGATCAATCTCATAACTCCTACAAGCAATACAAAATAGATACTTGGGCAAACACGGACCCCTGGACACACCAGAGGTGGGATCAGGTGCCTAGGAGGAGTAAGCATCCCCTGTTGACCGTATGTATAAGGAATACCTATTATTTCAATTGGTAAAGACATCAAAGGCAAAAACATTGGAAATGTAAATATTTGGTCATATACGAAAGAGTCGCGACTTCTAATACCGAACGCATGGCAAAAAAACACTCGCAACCTTTGTCAAACGTTTTTGGTTTGACGAGGCGCTGGCATTGAAAAGTCGACCCATGTGCCACCCGGTTGCGAATACAGCATCTATTGATTGTACGTTGTTTAACGTCCCTCTTGAGAATCTTTTACTCATATGGAGACGTCACCATTGCTGGTGAAGAGCTGCAAAATATATAGGGACAGGGAGGGATATTTATCGTGCCTGTTGTGACACGGGACCACTGTTTTCGCGGTTTCATCCGAAGGACCGCCCTATTTATTCACCTCATACGACAAACAAGGGGTACTGAGGACCTATTCAGATCCGGATCACCACGGGATTAGTATCTATTGAAGAATTGAAGAAAGCGATTAGGTCCTTTGATTAAAAACAAAACTGCCACCAGTCGGTAGATTACATCATATCTGATTTTTATTAGTGCTGTCAAAGTCTGAAGAGCCCTGGCAGTGTCGGGAAGAATTCTGTTACTCACTTATCACGCAATATGGAGGCATATCCTTCAGCAGAGCAGAGGAGAAATGTATGGAGCATAACTCGTCCCTGGCCAGCATCCACAGCGAAGAGGAGAGGCAGTATGTGGAAAGTATTAGGTAAGCCAATTTTTTCTCTAGCTTACCCAGTCTATTAGTTGCAAATACAGACTGACATGACTGAATATTGTTCTTAAAGAACTTAGTACTCTGGTTCTTGTTTTTTCCCCCTTTAAATATAGTTACTTTAAATATAGGCTCTTCAGAAGTTCTACATGTATCTCTTCTAGCGAATGGGGCATTGGATATAAAAAAAAATCCGTCCTTTCTTTTTAAGCGTTCTCTTTTAATTGTCCCTTGTCATGATATCTTGTTTTCCAAATTGTTCCTCTGTTTTCGGGTGACCAATACTAATGTCAAGTTGTTGCCTTCGTCTTATGATCAGACAGATTTGAATGCATGCTGATTACCTTAATCTGATACAATTTCTCTTACTACATTGCATTCTCTACCCAGAGTAAAGTGAAGCTTGCGTAACGCGCCCTCCGGTGAGAGAAGGACTACATTGTAGTTGACTTTCGGTTTCAGTTCGTATTTCCGACTGCGCCCCCCCCCCTCCCCAACGTGCCTGAAAATGTACCTAATTTCCTCATGTCTTCTTCTTCTATACAGTAACTCTACGTTTGCTTTCCTAAGACACACAATTACCGAACAGTGTCACCAGCGAGCTAATAGATCGTCCCACTCCCAGACTTTTCAATGTGAATTAACAGTTAATCAGTCCGTCAAGAGAAGAAACAGAACTCCACACGTGTCACCTTTTCTACATGTTCCATTTATCGTCTGCTTTCTCAGAATGAAAACGGAACACCATTGCACTCTTCCCCATTTGTATTCTCCTTCACATGCATACGTTGTATGTATCAATGTGACTTTACCACGATCGTAAAATGAACACATGGTGCGTTTGCGGTAACGAAGACCCTCTCTGTTGGGAATTTATAACATAATTTCTGTCTTGGAATCTCTTCTTTTCCTCAATATTGACTATTCAAATAAGTTTTTGTCAGCTACGGTATAATCAACTTTGAATTAACGGTTTGATCTAGAAAGAGATTTCAATCCCTAATGAATTCGAAGGTACTGCAAGCCATGACACATGTACATGTATGTTGATGCAACACGAATGTCCCCGCCCGTTTGTCAAGTGAAAAGGTACATATGTATCTAGTAATTAAATTACCATGCCAACTGCAACTTAATTGAAAAGATGTCTGGAACTTATCATATCTACACTCAAAATATCAGGCCAACATCTGCTTGTGTAAAATGTACCCTCATAAGTCAATTTCAACCTTTGTAACTCTTTAATATAAAATATGCGACAAATGGCAGTTGTTCAAAGATACATGTATGAAGATTTATACCCCCCCCCCCCCCCCCCCCCAAAGCCGTATAACAGAACGTTTTCGCTGAATCTTTTTCAATAATTATTTTTGGTCTAGAATGAATCGCCTACATTATTTGGGGTCATGAATGAATCGCTTGATCACTCCTTGTTATATCTAACACTATTGATTACTGGATATACTGCTTATAATGAACAATCTAACACTATTGTTTACTGGATATACTGCTTATAATGAACAATCTAACACTATTGTTTACTGGATATACTGCTTATAATGAACAATCTAACACTATTGTTTACTGGATATACTGCTTATAATGAACAATTTAACACTATTGTTTACACTGGATATACTGCTTATAATGAACAATCTAACACTATTGTTTACTGGATATACTGCTTATAATGAACAATCTAACACTATTGTTTACTGGATATACTGCTTATAATGAACAATTTAACACTATTGTTTACTGGATATACTGCTTATAATGAACAATCTAACACTATTGTTTACTGGATATACTGCTTATAATGAACAATTTAACACTATTGTTTACACTGGATATACTGCTTATAATGAACAATCTAACACTATTGTTTACTGGATATACTGCTTATAATGAACAATCTAACACTATTGTTTACTGGATATACTGCTTATAATGAACAATTTAACACTATTGTTTACACTGGATATACTGCTTATAATGAACAATCTAACACTATTGTTTACTGGATATACTGCTTATAATGAACAATCTAACACTATTGTTTACTGGATATACTGCTTATAATGAACAATCTAACACTATTGTTTACTGGATATACTGCTTATAATGAACATTCCCTGTCGACCGGTCACACCCGCCGTGGACCCTATATCTTAATCAGGTAAACGGAGTTAGCCGTAGTCAAAATCAGTGTGTCAAGAACGGCCTAACAATCGGTATGATCAATATACAACTACACACCAAGATTCATTCTCTACGAGCACTACACCTCTGCCAACGGCTTTATACAGAAATCGTGTAAAAGTTTTCTAAAATACAAAATTTGTTTTGCAATTGATGCTTACTGTAAATTGTTCAAAATCGCTGGGGTTTATGTTTTTTTTTAATCCTGAATTTGGAACTACTTCGTAATATGCGTATGAACATAGGGCATTCAAGTGGTGGAGATTTAATGTAAACATATAATCAAAATTAAGAAAGGCTGTGAAAGTACGATAAAACTTGTAAAATAAGAGACAAACAGCTAAATGGTAAACATGCACATATCAAAGTGCCAGTGGACTATGAAAAGAGCCTGGTGTATTACCTGTTGCCAGAACTTTTAAAGTGAAAGGAAATGAAAATGACTGCTAGTTCTACAACGAAAAACGTCAAACCGCCATAAATCAGCTGAAAATAAGTTAATGATGACGAAACTTAATGATCTTTTCAATGTACATATCAGCTGAATATTTTCGAGAAAACTAGAGAAAAAGCCCACCCAGAACTCTGACGGACAGGGGCAACACTACGAGTGTCGGTCAGTATATGACGGGAGCATACAAAGCCAGGAACCTACACTATACAAGTTGTCCCAAACGTTCGTGAACTGGGATTCTATAAAATTAATTCAAAATGTTTCTCGTGTACTTAGTACATAACATGCAAAATGTCAAGAAGATATGTTGAAAATCTTTAAATCAATAGAAAATAGGGTGTCCGGGTTACGCAGAGGTACATGTAGCGCTCTCGCTTCTCACCGCTGCCACCCGAGTTCGATCCCCGTGATTGTATGTGAGAGGGTATGGCCGTCGCCCTCTCGGACACGTGGGTTTCCTCTGGGTACTCCGGTTTCCTCCCACATAAATGACCCCCAAGCGCAAACATCCGTGCATCAAAGGACCCCATTGGAAATAAGCTTTCGAGCTTTCATGGGTTAGCCTTGGTATTTATGTACATATATACCGAATAAATATTTTTTTTAAATCAGTCGACTTGTAAAGTACACGTCACAAACATCAAATTTCTATAACAGCACATCGCAATGCGAGAAAACATCAGCTGGTTCGATAAACATTGAAGTAGATATACCTTTAATATGATACCTTTCATACAAGAATTATGCTTATTACTTCTGCTAAACTGAATTTTAGAGTTGGCACATATTCGTATCTTCTGCTCGCTCAGTCTAATTTATTGTAACGATATCAAAACCGTCTTCATTTTCCTTAGAAACTGAAAAATATTTTCAAAACATCCTACATTTTCATTTCTCTGTGATACACATGCATGACCTGTTAATTTTAAAGCAGAATCTGATTTTGAACAGAAAGACTTCGGTTGGTATGCCGGTGTGGCTTGGTATGAGGAGATCTGAAAATGGCCGTACCTGGGTGGACAGGAGTGCAGTGAACTATTTACCACCACCGTGGGATTATCACTCCGCGAAAAACCAAGGTATACCACAGAATCAAATTATGTCCCCTAACGAAACATGCCTCCGCAAAACCTTAAAATACGCTATTTCTCTGTACATCTCCATCTGTAACCTATTTATTCTAGAAACATGCATTTACACAAGTGGCGACTGGTACGAAGGAACGTGCAGCAACAATTTGTACTTCGTCTGTAAACGCAAAGGTGAGGATGAGTCTGGTCAGGCAAGAACTATTCATGATAATATGGTACCTAACCAAATTCAAACAGACGTTACTCTAACCATTGTATATGCAATATAGAACCATCTCCTAATCTTTGTCATTAATTAAAGGTGAAAAGGTTCACATTTACACATTAAGTTCAATGTACTCTTTCAATTGTTCTGCAGCTGAGAAAAAGCCGAGTTCGTACTCTGTGCTGAGCAAATCAACGTCAGAATTTTGGACCACGGAGATGAGATGGACACCTCTAATACACATCAGCACGCAGGACAATGTCATGGAGAAAGATGAGGTCGAGTCTGTCGCATCCACAACGACAGCACTTTCTGAAGACCTGTCTTTAACGGAAAAATTAAAACACAGCGAGGACCACGAGCGTCCTTATGATGAACAAGAATTTAGGGAAATGTTAAAGAGTTTAAAAGTAAAGAAAAAGAAAGTCAGTACAAAAGAGGCTCCTGGAAGCCAAGCCATAGGAGTGGTCGCCATTCTAATTTTATTGATCATGTTTACTGGGGTCATTCTACTGGACTTGAACACTTTTCGACAGAACTGGAAAATGTTTCGAAGGAACATGTCTTATGTGCGGAGAAAATAATGTAACGACACCGAAATATATTGTCCTTTATATGTAACATTTATACGGTTCACACTGTTTTCTAAAATCAAATAAAAGAGTATCAGTATGTTGGAAGTGAAGATAAGTGGGAATCAAGTCTTACTTTCAGTTTCGTGTACTAGTCAAGACTTGCATTAACTAACAATAATACATGACTTTTATTAAACATAAATCACATACGTACAGACATACCTCAGATTTCGTATAGTGATATAGTCACTCATCCAGACCAAATCAACTACACCTGTCCTAAATGCACTAATGCCCGCTCTTACATTGTAGATCATCCCTTTACGGACATACTTGAATTGAATAGTTTAAGGCCAGAAAGTCAGGAAAGTTCAGTGATGCAGTTTTGCTCTTCATAAAAGTTATCGATCAGAAGAGCTCGCCGAGAAGCATGAATCTACTAACATTGCACCCTATCCTACAGATTCACAATATTTAAAGCCAATGTTAACGTTAATGAAACTAGGTCAAATTCCAATGTAAAGGTCATTAGGTCAAAAGTCTTGGTACCTATAAAAGACCTGGTCATGAGGAATCTATACGCGAAACATTAAAACCCTTTCCCTCTTGGATCAAAAAGATATACATGTAGTCTAGGTTCAAGTTTTTCTAAAAGAGTTATGCTGCCGCTGCCACCGGATTCATGACAAAAGCTCTAGACATTCGTCCCGGCGAGCTAAAAAATCAATTTACTAATATCTGGCAATCTTCATGGACCTTCTAACTGACAATGGGTGAGGGTAATGTCATACCAGAAAGTTACTATGAAACTTGAAGTTAGAATGAGCATCTAATATTCCAACACTATGAAGATATTCAAATGCATGACCTTCACAAAATGTTAAACACTTTATTCTCCAAAAGAGCTTGATATTGTCTAAATGGTATTGAGAGTAAACAGGGACAAATCCATCAGGCATGATAACCCTCTACATAAAGTTTGACAGCTTTAAGTTTTCCCGGTGTCCTTAGCACAGTCCAAATGACCCGACATGTGGTCAGGACACACTGACATGTGGTCAGGACACACTGACATGTGGTCAGGACACACTGACATGTGGTCAGGACACACTGACATGTGGTCAGGACACACTGACATGTGGTCAGGACACGCTGACATTTTGACATTAGCTACGAGCATATGCATTTTATCTTCTTTTTTTTTTTTTATATACAAATGTAAGATAGTACTGACAGAATGCACAAAAATGATAATTTTTTTCAAAAATCTCATAATAGATCCAATTTAAGGAGGTATGCTACATCAGAGAAATTTGATGTGGATGAAAAGTGGAGGATATGTACAACAATATTTTGAAATTGAAAATTTTCAAATTTACTTAATTTTGTCAAAAAATGCAGTTTTAGTAGAAAGTAATTTGGAAAAAAATTAAAACCCCTGCTGGACTCGAACCTGCGACCTACAGTTCAGCAGTCGGTATTCAAACCTACTGAGCTAGTCGGCTAGGTATTGAAATTGAAAAGGAAAAGTAAAATATTGCTGATATCGATTTTTTCATCCATGTTTTTACAGGAAGTCAGCCATTATGACGATGTAGAGTACTACCTTAAATCGATCTGAAATACTAAGTGTACAAGTTTTTATGGTACAGTGTATGCAATATTTCCACAAAATTTGAAAGAAAATCTATCAATAGCATCAGATAAAAGAAACTGTTTACAGGGTGAACAGACAAGGCTATTCCAATATACCCCTCCAAACATCAAATTATGGATGATATAAAGACAAAATTATCATTCTTTGACATGATGTAAATATTGCAAACAGAACAACAATATATTAGATATATCAGAGTTCTACAACACCAGCCCATCCTTTGTTAAGCCTACAGCACTATCGAGTACCAGACACTTCATCTTGAGCATTTCTAAAACACATGAAATTTATTAAATAGTCACATGTTTCGTACAAAATGAAATACTATACACACTAGTTATAGAATATGGGATCTGTATTCCATCAAACAAAAATTCTAATAAACCACTGACTGAGAAATAAAATAATCTAAATAACAATATAGTTTTACATACTTTTCTTCAGGACATTTTCAAATATTTCTCAATGAACAGAACTTATCAGCAGTTGGTGAAGGATGAAAAAGACATCATTCTAAAGTCAATTACATTGACAACATTCACTATGACAAATTTATAGTATTGTAAAATTTCTTGATGGCACTTGCATTTAGCATACATAACATTACGTACTCTTTTACAATCAAAAGTTTGTAACATTAGATACTCTCTTACAGTAACAAGAGTTCATAGCATTAGATACTTTCTTACAGTAAAAAGAGTTCATAGCATTAGATACTTTCTTACAGTAAAAAGAGTTCATAGCATTAGATACTTTCTTACAGTAACAAGAGTTCATAGCATTAGATACTTTCTTACAGTAACAAGAGTTCATAGCATTAGATACTTTCTTACAGTAAAAAGAGTTCATAGCATTAGATACTGTCCTACAGTAAAAAGAGTTCATAACATTAGGTACCCTCGTACAATAAAAAGAGTTCATAGCAATTGATACTCTATTACAGTCAAAAGAGCTGAAAGCATTAGGTACTCTTTAGAATAAAATTCAAGAACAAAAAATAATATGATACATCGAATGTTTCAAACACAGTGTGCAGGTGTGTTTTATGTGATCCATGTTTCCATGATTTTGTGTTGTGCTGGAAAATGTTTGGAGAAAAACACTTATCTTACATTACACTGTACTAATTGGCCAGAATATGAAAGATACAAAAAATCTTTAGCAATCTCTGTATGTAAAACATGATCTGATGTTATCCTGCATGTAAAACATGATCTGGTGAAATTCAACATGATTTTTTCAATAAAAAATTACAATACACTTAAAATGGTACATGAAAAAATCTATTCACGGTACACTTCCTACAGAAGAGTACACATACAAGTTTTTATATCAAATGATTCCAACAATGATCAAAAGGTAGACACTTAAGTCTTTATTTCAGTGCCTTCCAGAGGTATAGTCCAGCACTCACGCCCAATCCCAGAATAACGATTCCAAAAAACTGATTCTTGGGGGTCCCAAAGTATTCTATAATGGCATCCTACATAAAATATAAAAAAAAATTATATATACATGTGTGTGTGTAAATGGACGATGGACGTCAGACATCGCACGATGGATGATGACAGATGCAGACCAATAGCAATAGGTCACCTGAGTGACTCAGGTAACCTAAAAATGACAAAGTTCAACTATATGTAAATTTTTCAAAAAATGTTTTTCATTTTTCAAAAACTTTCAAAAAGACACATGCACATCTTCAATGTGTCCATAACAACTCCACAAAGTTTGAGGAATGTCAAGTTGGGGTGTAAGAGGAGTTGATTACACAAAATAGGTACCTTCTATTCAAGATGTGCTTAAAAAATGACAAAGTTCAACTACATGTAAATTTTTTGAAAAACGTCTGATCGCTTTTAAAAAGGCACATGCACATCATCAATGTGTCCATAACAACTGTACAAAGTTTGAGGACTGTCAAATTTAGCAGTGTGAGAGTTGATTACACAAAATAGGTACCGTCTATTCAAGACATGCTTAAACAAGAGACCCACAGTCTTTATCAGTCACCTGAGTATTAGTTAAAAGTATCACTAGTCCCAAGGGCTATGAAATATGGAGAGAAAAAATCCTGTTCTGAATAACTATGCTAAATTCTAATATTCAGCAGCAGTATCAAACAATATGTGTTCTTCAAACTTGAAGGCCCTCAAAAGTGCATACAATTTACATAATATATGTATTAACATTAAACAATGAGTAATTTGGACCCATCTTAGAGTCAAACACTGGGGTTGCAAAATCCACCATTTTTGGTACATCCTTTTCTGCTATTCCTAAATATGCATTTAGATTTCATACAATATCAGCAAACTTAAAGAAGTCATTCAAATCATTATAATAATTTTGGCACTACCCTGAAACCAAAACCTTACCCCCTAGGATCATGGAATCTAAAGTTTGGTTAAGGACTATCTACTCCTTCTAAATATCCATTTAGTTTCAATTTAGTATCAATAACATTAAAGCAGTTAATGTTTTGCACATATACACTATATATACCAAGATTGGCCCCACCCTCAATTCATAACCTCCACCCCAGAGATCATGAAAATTAAAATTTTGGTAGAGGCCTTCCTGTTCAATATCACCATGCATTTAGGTTTCCTTAAATGTATGCAGGTGTAGAGAAGATGATTTGTGAAAATTGGTCAATTTTTGCCTTGCCCCATGGGCCCCTGGGGTGCAGGAGTCCTG
The DNA here is from genome assembly GCF_947568905.1 of Ostrea edulis. Taxonomy (NCBI): domain Eukaryota; kingdom Metazoa; phylum Mollusca; class Bivalvia; order Ostreida; family Ostreidae; genus Ostrea; species Ostrea edulis. The sequence goes on from NC_079169.1 coordinate 81,603,172, forward strand.
AAATTTACAATTCATGTCCCCCCCCCCCCCTCCCAAAGATGCTCCATACCAAATTTGAAAAGAATTGAAATAGTAGTTATCAAGAAGAAGTTAAAAATGTTTACTTGTTAACGCACGACGACGGATGACAACCAATTGCAATAGATCACCTGAGTTTACTGACCTTCTTTGTAGGGCTGTGAGGTGCACCGAAAATTTCAGTGCATCGCAATTCATACCATTCGATTCGATGCACCGATTACAAATTCCGATTTCGGTTCGGTTTAGATTTTACATACACCAAAACAACAAATATGGCGTCCGAGTGATGTGCAGAACATGTGGTTTTTTATGCAGCAGAGATTTAAATCACTACTGTGTTGAGAGTTAGCATTTTCACCACAGATACCAGCAGAATATGGTCCGTAAGATCATTGCAGTTTATCTTTACATGGCATATAGCATTTCTGTCAGTGGTGAAATGAAATCAACATCGCAGGTAATGACAGATTTGACAGTTAATATGAGAGAAGTAAATCAATAAAGGGGAGATTTTCAAAGACTCTCAATTGATAGAATTGTTGAATTTTTACATATCAATGAAAACAATATCATATACTGTATATTTTAGATTCACTATAGATTTGTTTAATAATCAAAAACTTATGCAGCTCATTAATATAACAAATTTCAACAGACTGTCAATGTTTCCTGTTTTCTATCAAAGTTATAAAATACCATTATAAATAGATATGATGTTTACAAATGACGACATATAGTTATATAACTTAAATAAAATAAAATCAAATATGCTACTCATTAAAATTGTTAATTTTTGTGCTGTCATTAGATAAATTGGACCTAACATGAACCGAATCGAAAATAACCAAACCGTGCTGTTCTGAATCAAAACTGAACCGAATCGAGCTAACCCTGAATCGTCCCAGCCCTACTTCTTTGATCAACTGATACTGAAAATAGTGTTAAGTAGTTGTAAAAACTCAGCTTTTAGGGGCCTAATTTATTCACCATGGACACCATTTATTTTGATGTTGACAAATTTCCCAAATGTTATAACTTATATGTTTTAGCCAACAGTGCATACAAATAGCGATGTAAATACCCAAATTCAGTGAGGAAAGCGAGTATGAAATCGGCAATTGTGTGTATATTATAATGTTTAAATGGACCATCACTGTTTTTAACACTATTGGTAATGCTTATACCTTCGATATAACCATTCTATCGCAGTTTATCTATATCTCTGTCCAACTCTTTATGAAAAAGTACATGGACATAGGCGAATGGGGCTTTTTTATGGAAAAGTCCTTACGCCAAACAAAAAATTCTCCACGTTTTTTCCTTCACACCTTTCTTCCAAAAATTGAAAAAACTCAAGCCTAAATCCTTTCTACTGACAGCTAGTACACCCATATATGGCACAAAACACCCTGATGCAATGTTATTTACAAGCCGTTAATGTGATAATTGGCATTTTTGTCATTAAATCTAATCTGTTTATGAAATGGCTAACAACTGTTTTCAAACCTCGCTCGAGGTCGCACATAACGTCACACATAAAAGCAAGTAAAATATCGAAGTAAATATGCATATCACAAGATTTGAATTCATCACTTTCAAACTCAAAAAATACACAAAATATTTCCTTTAAACATGAGGAATGAGGAAAATTAATTTTGCAGAATTTTTTTTTAAAAAGTCTAGAAACGTGGATTGTGTCCTTTAAGTATAAAAGTTTATGAATGTAAAGAGCACATAAAGCATCCAACAAATGTAAGAATTCTGAACTTACCCATCCACCTCTGTCTATGATCCAACTGGCCACATAATCTGTGATGAAGTTAACTACCCAATTCACTATAGACCTGATCAGATTAATTTTGCTTAGCGCCTAGGTGTAAAAAAGAAAACCATTCAATCAATGTTTATTGTTATATATTTTATATGATGATTTACTAGAAGTATAACAGCGATTTTTTTCCTTATATAACTGGTACCGATAAACGGTACCATTCCCAATGCCAAAAACCATTGATTTTCCCCAATTTCGAGACTAAAAATTCCCAATTTACTTGCTGAAAAATAGACCAGCCGCTGACATCGTAATTTACTTAGTCTGAAATGTTGTACAAATTAACTAAAATGTTCACTTCCAGTATTAAATCGAAAGTACAGATCATAGCAGTGCGCGTGTTTTGTAGAGCTACGACGATTCTAAAACGAGCTTACGACGATTCCTTTATGTCTCACAACAGCAAATATTACCGTACAAATGTTTGTAAAGAGATGACTACTTCTTGTTTTGTTCTCTTTTTTCTTTTTTTTTAATTGAAATCATTTGCCAATACTTTGGTAGAAAATTCCCAATTTGTTCGATTTTGACGCCATTTTTCCCAATTGAATGGGTACCGGTACCAGTACCAATGGGTAGAAAAAAATCGCTGTATAATTACAAATGAGCTTATCATATGCCAAACATTTTTAATTCAGACATTACCGAAAGTACCACAAGAAAAATATTTAGAAACAGATTTAAAGCCAGTAATGATATTTCTAATAAAAAAGTCTCATTTTATCACTGTTGGGTGCAAAATGCTAGAAAACATGAGATTACATGGCTGACACCACATGTGTTGGCACCACAACAGACTTCATAAACATATAATTTACTAAAATAAAGACTTATCCGTAATCAAATTGATATGAATAATATATCATACCATTTCAAAATTCTAAATCCTAAGCTATCCAATTTCTGTATAGTTACCTTTACAGCCATTTTATACGCAAAGTAAAATAGGCACCCCACTCGACCCCAGTTGTAAACACCATCCGCGAAGAAACTATTGGCCACATTGAAGAATGTTTCATGGTTTGCACTCGGGTTCACTTGGTCACACAGACTACAACATAATAATATACATGTAACCCAGCATACACCAATCATCCTGATAGTTCTTGGTTTAATGTTATGTAAAATTTGCTATTATATAAAATAGGAGTCTTGTCCCTCCCTTCAGAGAGAAATTCAACTCCCTTCATACAATGTGTTGTAGGGGTGAATCAATATATCGAAATGTACCGGTATACGTCTGTCCAGCGATATATGATACGGTGTTTCGACGATACGATATAATGTTGGGTTTAAAAATAGCCCTTTTAATAGTCGGGATCGAAGTTCATAATTTAAAAATGGCTTCTAACAGGAACACGATTCCTCAAACTTTATATTGTAACATTGGAGATTTCTCAGACTTTAATCCTTGCTTTTACATTGTGACACATCGGGGATTCCTCAGACTTTAATCCCCGCTTTTACATTGTGACATTGGAGTTTCCTCAGACTTTAATTGTCATTGTTTTGTTATGAAATAAAAGATATTAATTAATTAAACCACTTCATTTTTTTTATTTTGATATTTTACTACAGAAAATACTTAACTACATTGTAAATCCAATATATCGGATATCGCATCAGAAAATATTGTATCGTATCGTATCGGAAAATCTTGAGCAATACACACCCCATATGTGTTGTAAGGATGTCATATTGTTCAACAAACCTCTGAATCTGTTCGTTTCTGTCAAGTTCATCTCCTATACATCGTAAAGCTCGGCCAATTTCTCGAACATATTCTAATGGAGGACCTAAAAAAATTCAAAAACTAATGAACATGTACTCATTCACATGAACATTGTGTACCAAGGGCTACAGAAAATATCAAGTGTCATTCTTCAGTAATACTGTCAGAGTTATCTTTCCTGCTTATACACAATGTCCTCTATTTTCTATCACTTCCTCAATACACACGTAGGCTCTTTTATCATTTGTGCAACAATAATGAATTAACCAAAGGTAGGAATGATGAGAATAGTGAAGAAGTACCTGAGAATGTAGTTTCATTGATACAGACTCACCTGTAAGGGTACATGGGTCCTGTAAATACGGACTCACCTGTAGAGGTACATGGGTCCTGTAAATACGGACTCACCTGTAGGGGTACATGGGTCCTGTCAATACGGACTCACCTGTAGGGGTACATGGGTCCTGTAAATACGGACTCACATGTAGAGGTACATGGGTCCTGTAAATACGGACTCACCTGTAGGGGTACATGGGTCCTGTAAATACGGACTCACCTGTAGGGGTACATGGGTCCTGTAAATACGGACTCACCTGTAGGGGTACATGGGTCCTGTAAATACGGACTCACCTGTAGGGGTACATGGGTCCTGTAAATACGGACTCACCTGTAGGGGTGCATGGGTCCTGTAAATACGGACTCACCTGTAGCGGTACATGGGTCCTGTCAATACCGACTCATCTGTAGGGGTACATGGGTCCTGTAAATACGGACTCACCTGTAGGGGTACATAGGTCCTGTAAATACGGACTCACCTGTAGGGGTACATGGGTCCTGTAAATCTTCTATGTGCAGTACTTGCTCCTGCTCACTTTCACTTGCCAGTCTGTCCTGTATGAACTGGTTCAGGAGAACCCTGGCTTGCTGCCCTACCTCATCTTTGCTGAGCTGCCGAGTCACTCCTGAGGGCCCTGGAAAAAGACAAGATCTTATGGATATCAATTCATTTTCATTTGTATTAAAAGTTTTCCATAATTTTTCACAATGCAATTAGCTGATGAAATGTGTGGAATGCAGATAATAAATTAAAAATGCATGTCAGGATGTGAAACAATATGTATAAAAAAGCATGCATAAAACAGTAACTTTCATGCAATACCACTGTAAAGGACTGTTTTGGTTGGTTAATTCACAGAACAATGCTAAAGTAAAGGATAAAAGTGCAGGGAAACTTTTGCAGGAATCTTCAGGTTTCATTCTTTAATATTTCATAGTCAAATATATTATAAAGTAAGCTTGATTGATTGATTGAATAGTGTTTTACGTCCCTCTCGAGAGAATTTCACTCATATGGAGACGTCACTACTGCCGGTGAAGGGCTGCAAATCTTAGGCCTATGCTCGGCATTTATGGCCATTGAGCAAGGAGTGATCTTTATCGTGCCACACTGCTGTGACATGGGACCTCGTTTTTGCGGTCTCATCCAAAGGACCACCCCATTCAGTCGCCTCTTATGACAAGCAAAGGGGTACTGAAGACCTAATCTAACCCTGATCCCCACGGGCATCATAGAGTAAGACAACCTAATAAAACCTAAAATATTAATTAATATTATAATACAATAAATAGTATACTATAGAAGCTTATTGAAAGTTAAATACTAAATAATGAAAACTTCATCCATTTAAAAAGAACTCTAAAATCCTCTATTTTGAAAATACATTTTCAAAACAAAAAAATGCTTAAAACTTATATGAATAACTATTTTAATATCAATTGTTTTTGAAAATAGGCTGCTTTATAGAACAACAAATACCATCATGTTAGTTACATTTATGGTAAACAAGTAAAATTTTGTATTTTAAATTCACAATAATAAATATCTCAATACAAATACTTTATTTCTGGATACCAATTCAGACTTAAAATTTCACTTATTGTACAAATGACAGATGGCACAAAATATTTTTTCAATTGTTGTAAATTATCAAATTATAAAATATTTGGGACATTAACATTATTAAAAAGGATGCCTTAAATATATCAATATTCTAAAACGGTTAATATTCACACAAGGGTCTTATGTGAAAACAATGTCTTTTACTGAATATATTCATTCTATGGTTATTTCCTATTTAGTCACCAAAAAAAAAAATTATTTGTCAAAAATGAAAAACTGTTAACCACATGGTATAAATTAGGAACGGGCATGCAGGGGTAGACAAATAACACTGCCCGATGGCAAGTGAAATTTTAAAGAAAATATATAATAATATTAAATGTAAATGCTTTGACAGTGTCGATCATGGATAAACTGAGAGTATGTCAACATTCATCCCATGATTTAATAAAAATACATACACCCCTCTAGTGAGAAATGACACAGATCCTTAAAATGCTTATATGCACGGTGAAGTTAAAATCGATTGCAAAGTGCCAAATAGATGAAAAGTCAATGCACAATGCAGAGAAGAATAAAAACATGGACAAGTTTGTGACAAATAAAGGATCCTGGATGTAATAATAACAATGGTCAGCTGTCTGCATCTACAAAGCACACAAAAACAAAGAAAATCTGGGATATTATCAAATCATGGAAGGAAACTTGCTTGTGGCTTATTACAAAGAGAATGAGATATGAATGGATTGATTTAATAAAATACAAGATAAACAATTTCAAATAGTTTTATATATGTATTAATTTACAGTGGAGTAAGCAAAATTTGTGTTAGGGCAAGTGAATTTTGTGGTAGGGTAAGTGAATTTTGTGGTAAGGCAAGCAAATTTGGTGTTTCTACCTGTCCTTGAAAAAGTACTTCTAAAATCTATTTGTCTACCCCGGGCACGACAACATATCTTAGTCCGTCCTGCATTAGTAATATTTTTTCTTTATTTTTGGAAACTGACTATTTGCTAAATAATTCCAAGATCTGTAGCCCTGAGAAACTTACAAAAAATTAAGTGATCCGGAAATGATGTGGAGGTTTATAGTGAAGTACAAGCCCCCCTCTTTTAATTAGGTTTAAGGTAATTTTTGTCACAATATAAATCTACAGCTATCTTATAAGAAGTATACTTTCACATTATTAAAATGGGCGGGCACAGCAATGTAGGATCTAGCCTCAGAACTGTCGTACTTTAAATCCAAAGAATCGTATACAGGAAACAAAGAGGTACAAACTTTTCACAAACGGTCGAAAGCTGTCAGATGAAGTCATGCTAGATATTTTATGATGGTGAAGACGTTAAATTAGATTAGTATAGTAGGATTACTAGCTTTCTAATCTAAACCTCTTTCAATCAACCTTTCAAGATCTCCATTTCCGGTTTAGAGAATATTAAATAAATCGTACTATAAATAGTCGTAAATAGAAAATCTCGAATGTTAGCATACTTCTAGTTAGTCAGGTTCCCGAGACCCCTCTGCATTTATTCTCGGGAACCTGACTAACTTCTAGTTAAACTCGTCTAATGAATTTTCTTGTTAAAAGTATAACAATGAATTTTTGTTTCCGTTAGGATGAGCAAATAAATAGGTACAAATAAACCTCAAGGTTATTTGTATTACAAGCTTCGGGGCCACTATAGTCCGAAATATCTGACGTTTTCCTGGCTTTTTTAATGATAAGGTTAACCTGGCACAGTAAATATCAAAATCATTATAAAAGCCAGGAAAACGTCAAATATTTCGGACTACGGGGCCACCAACGCTGAGATTTTCTCAAATCTGAGAAAGGTAGGAATGATGAGAATAGTGAAGAAAATTTGAGTTTTTCTCACCCAACTGTGCCACCAAATAAATATTTTCTCAAAGTCAGATATGTTTTTATTTTTTTCCCCTCACATTTGAGAATTTTTTCTAATGCGCTTGCCACCAAACTATTTTTGAACTCAACTGAGAAAAATATTTGAGATTTCTCAGAAAATCCCGAGATTGGTAAATAGCAACCTCAAATAAAATCTCAAGTGTATTTACTCACAACAAAATGGCTGCCAGACGACTTCGTCAACGCAGACGTCGTAGAAATGCAATGATTGTGAGGACAAGGAGAATCCTTCACAGCTAGGTCCAATCCTTTGGAAGGGTTGAGAGAGGGTGATATTTTTGACAGATATCGTTTATTTTCCGTCACCATTTTCTTCATAGTACCAGCTGTACAACAATCGTGTCAAGAATAAATCCTTTACACCCCCCCCTCTTCCATTAATAAGTCTTGGTTTCGCTGCGATTTTTTGCCACGGGGTCGTTTTATATTACGGTGGGTGACTCTCAATGTTTCTAAAGTGCAGCAGGCAGAGCAATAAAGCAGGGCCGTAAATTACATGGAGGCGGAGGAGGCAGCTGCCTCCTCCAACTTTTGAGCCAAAAAAAATTAAAATTTAAAGTTCATTAGAATTTATGTTGTTTCCAATAACTAAGAACATGATACCTCCCTTAAAAAGCATTCCAAATCTTTCTTTTAGAATGAGTTAGTCAAGTAACATCTTAGAAGGCCCTAGAATCAAGGATTTTGCACGAAACGTGTTCAGTGTGCACAAAATGTGCTCAGCGTCTGGGGGCCTGGGCGGCCCCCAGACCCCCGCCTAATTTCCTGCCTCCTCCAAATTGAAGGTTAATTTACGGCCCTGTAAAGGTGGACTTGTTGTGTCATTTGACCGAAATATTTTTTCTTTCTTTTAAATTCCCCAGCCGTGAGGAACTTGTGCACATCAAGACAGAATTCCACGAGATAGCCATTAAGAAAATTCCACTTCAAATGTAAATGTTGTCTGCTACAAGCTACTTTATACCTAGTGACCATGACCGATTAATGCGTATCTTGAACCCGAGTTCAGTATCACCCTACTGAAGATGATTGTGTCAATGACAGTCTCATTACCTTTCATTTCTCTATAAAATGATGAAAAAAGGTTACTAAAATACAACGTATATAAAATATCTGAAAAAAATAATTGTACATGATAAATGATAGCTGTATCAGTCGGAGAGAAAATAGAATAAAAATTTACAGAAAGTCATAGAAACAAATACAATGTACTTTGACTGACTCAAAATATTTTGAGTACCTGAACATTCTATTACTTTGTTAAATATTACTTACTTTTTGATAGTTTTTAAGTTTCTATGTTTGAGACTTTGAAAAAGAAAACATTTTTAATAACACACCGCCATCGGTAGATTCGCAGATACATTGTACATGTCATTCTCTACCCAGAGTTCCCTGAGCTCCTTGCACTACATAAACATGGCCGTAGGAACGAGGGGGGGGGGGGGGCACGGGGGGGGTGCCCCCCCCCCCCCCCCCCCCCAATATTTTTCAAAAAAATTCATATAGTAAAATTCACATATAGTGTATAATGTATAATTATTTTTAAGCAGAAAGTTCATTTAATTCAATGAGACTCAGAGTCAGTCAGTGTGACTGTCCTTTAGCTTAAACAAAACAAATATTATGAAAAGCACTTAATGCCTTAACATTTCTTGGGGCATCATCCAAGAGGTCGTAATCATTAGGTAATGGTTCGGTTTTCGTTCCCAATTCCGCATCTGGCGTCAAACCTATGATATGTAGTGACTGTTCCTTTGCCAAGTGCCCGGCACTAGTGTCGTTTAAAGTCTTTTACCGGTATTTGTTGACGACTCGTACAAGTGAAAAAATCTCGCAAGGGACGACTGATCAAAAGGTATCTTATTTGTGTGACCTTGACTAACTTTCAAGGTCTAATAATTCATTAGATAGCTTGTTCATAGAAACTTCGTCTTGATACAAAAATGTCTATGCCCAACTGCCCTAATACCAGTTCAACGTTTGTATATATTTAAAATCTTTTTGTAAAGCTAATATGATGAATTGTTGACTTTTTTATCATCACAGTTTTTATGGTAAAGGTAAACCCGACAATGTGTGAAGTACTATTTATCAGTGACGTAACACCCCCAATGTGACGTAGGTCATGACGTGTAACAACTTTTTTCAAAGCTTGTAAAGTCTCAGGCTGTCAAGTCCTGTTTCATTCTTGGTCCAAGAGTAGACACTATCGTATCAGTGTAAGATCAACCTTCCGCACAGTTTTAACTTTGATTATATTTCACAATGTATGCCCAGACGGACGAAAGAAAGGCATTTTTCGAAAAAGTGCATGAAGAAGCAAGGAATGCAGGAAAAAAGTTCACTTCAATTCAAGGTGAAGATAACGAACAGTGATCAATCTCATAACTCCTACAAGCAATACAAAATAGATAGTTGGGCAAACACGGACCCCTGGACACACCAGAGGTGGGATCAGGTGCCTAGGAGGAGTAAGCATCCCCTGTTGACCGGTCACACCCGCCGTGAGCCCCATATCCTGACCAGGTAAACGGAGTTATCCGCAGTCAAAATCAGTGTGCCAAGAACGGCTTAACAATCGGTATGAAACACGTCAGACAGCATTTGACCCAATGCGAGGTTGTATTGACGAACTAGATCGTTATAACGACCATAGAATTTGCGAAATGCTGACTTCAATCGAGACTGTTGAAATCCCTGTACCATCAACTTGTTTGTCAGTAGCTTACCTCGATTTAAAAACTGACTATACCCAGAACAAGCTCTTGCATATCGAATCAGTTGAGAGATATAAACACCATATGCAGGTGATAATGGAATATTGCTACATAAATGTGGGAAGTTGACGATGGAGAAGCTGAAATCATCCCGTTTGTCATACAGTTGAGTTGTCAGTTTGCCGTTAATGTCTACTTTCAATAAAATATCTAAGTATGAAGCAGAAGTGGACAACTCTGTGGTGTCCTTTATTTCGAGCTCACAGGGATATATCAAATCGACATATGAATGAAAGCTATCTGTCTTTGAAAGTTCCCTGTCAGAAGAGTGTTTAATTACTGGTGATTTGATTGCTTCGTTACAAAAGGAAACAATAAAAACAACACAGAACGGTTACTATTCAAGCCTTTTACATATGTTCGTAGCTTCTAACGTTTTGCAGAAACCAATCATGTCGATTTTCCCCGAGGTGCAAAACCCTGGTGTAAACAGACAAGATATTGTTCCTCTTGACCGTGCTGATGCTAAAGAATATCAGGATGCTATCCACATCATGTGGACTCAAACAATTGCTACAAAAATAGATGGTTGGACACCTAATCATTTTGTTGCCTGTATTCACAAGCATGAGGAACCTCTTTCAAAGCGTTCGAGGTTATCCTTTGAGGATTCTGAACCTCATCGCTCATTTGAACCAAAACAATCACAAGATACTCCTTCCCCACTCTTGGAGTCTAACACAAATGAGGAGTCTATTGAAACAAGTAAATTGGGGGAAACTGCAAACAAAGAAACAGACAAACATGTTAAGGTTGCTTCCTTTATTGATTCTTCTTCTTCAGAAGATGATATCTCAGAAATACCAGTTCAAAAGGCCCAGGTTGTACATGAAAAATGGCATACACCAGAGATCGGTAGTACCTTAAATCAGCCACGGAATATTTTCTTTCCAGCAAAAAAGTTTGGTAAAAAGATGAGATCTTTCAATGCCTCCTGGTTTGATCGGTGGTCTTGGTTACATTATGTAGAAATCAAAGATGTTGTATTCTGTTTTCCTTGCATAAAATCATTTCAGAAGAAGACTCTCAGTTGTCACAAGAAAGAAAAAGCTTTCATATCAAGTGGTTTTAAAAACTGGAAAAAAGCAACCACAAAATTTGCCGCACACGAGAAAAGTGATTGCCATAAAGAGGCAATGGAAAGGGAGTTTACGATAAAGAAGGAGGTTCAAGATGTTGGAGAATGTCTTTCAAAGACGCACGAAGTCGAGAAGAAGTCTAACAGAGAAAATTTGCTTAAAATCAAAACGTTTTGAAGTTTCTTGCTCGACAAGGAATTGCTCTTCGGAGTGACAAAGACGAGAAAAACTTTAATAAACTTCTCATGCAAAACGCTAAACGCGATCCCCAGCTTCAGGAATGGCTACAACACAAGACAAATAAGTATGTTGCTCCAGATAAACAAAATGAAATTTTGCAGGTGATGGGGTTGCAGATTTTGCAACAAATTGTTGCTATCATCAAATCGTCTGAATTCTTTTCAATAATGGCAGACGAAACACGATATATTTCCAACAAAAAGCAAGTTGTTTTATGCATTCGATGGGTTGATCAAAATTTTACCGCTCATGAAGATTTATTAGGGATGTACTGTCTTTCTGACATTGGGGCTAATTCAATAACCCTAGCAATTAAAGATGCCCTTTTGAGATTCGATCTGCCTATCAACAACGTACGAGGCCAGTGTTATGACATGGCTGCTTCTATGGCTGGTTCAAAGACAGGTGTTGCAACACAAATTCATGCACTTGAACCCATAGCCCTTTACATACACTGTTATGGTCATGCTCTTAACGTAGTTCCACACTCCTGTGACGTCATAGGATTTTGCAAAGTCAATGATTTAATGATAGGAACATAAATTTTGTTGGAATCTTTTTCAATAGTTATTGTAAAAAATCTTGTTAGCCATAAAATATTTCAAAAGTCTTCGTTATATTTGAATAGTCAATGATATGTTTCAAAATATTGAATCCAAGGACAATAACTCTGTTCTCATTAAATTATTTATCAAGTCCATAATGCGATAGATTTCCTTTATTTTTGACAAACATTTTACCAAGGTGATCAGGAATCATTATCTGTGTCTTTTCATGAAATTACATAAATTTTTTAATCCTGAGTGATTTTAAATAGCTCAACTTTATGGTGCCATACTTCAGTTTTTGATGGGGGTATACATAATCTGGAAGCTATAGATTTGAAATTATTAAAGAAAGGTATGGATTTTTTTCCATGAATAACTATAACAGATGTAACTCTACCAATATAAACAGAAAAAATGATATGTAAACCATGCTATAAGGAAAGCGCGTCCACATTTGTTTGTATTTTAACATTTTGGAGAATAACGCTAATTCAATAATTTTGCACATATTATTCTAAAACTTGATGAACATATTGAAAATGACATGTGTTTTAGTTATTGACATGTTTCCCGATAAATAAATGCAATTCAAAAAATATTTTGTTGTTTTTATATTAAAATAAAAACAAGCAACTGTTTCCAATGAATTTCATAAAAATCTACATCGGGGTACATGACTTTAGTGGTGTATGTAATGAAAATTAATATGGAAATCCTTAACTGTTTTGCCTTTTTTCATTACTCTGAATGTTAATTTATTGATTCCAAACAAAAAAATGCTACCTAAACCCCAAAAATCCAGGACTAAGGACCCACCTTAACCTAGCTTGCAGTGATTCTATTAAGGGATGTAAGTTGCTTAGAGACACCCTGGACATTGCAAAGGATATAATAAAGTTGATTAAAGAATCTCCAAGAAGGGAGATGATTTTCAATACATTAACAAATGCCCAAAATCTAGAGAAAACGTCAGCGTGAATAAGGGTTTTGTGTCCCACAAGATGGACAATAAAAGCCGACTCATTTTTGAGCATTTTTTTTCAAACTATGAAATTCTAAGAAATGTTTGGGATGAAAGCCTCCAATACGTGCGTGAGGTAGAAATGAGAAACAGAATTAGGGGAGTGACTGCTTATATGTGCAGGCGTGATTTCTTCTTTGGGTGTTTACTGAGTGAAAAACTTTTACGTTATAGTGATAATTTGGCAAGGGCTCTGCAGGCTCCAAATCTCTCGGCGAGTGATGGTCAAAAAATGGCATCAACGACAATGAGTGCTTTGCAAAGTCTCCGAGATGAGACAATCTTCACTCAGTTTTACGAGGAAGTTGTTGAAAAAGCAAAGCAGATGAACATCGATGATCCTGTTCTTCCTAGAAAACGCAAAATTCCTCGTAAACTTGATGATGGGACAGCAGCAAACACTTTTTCATCGTGTGCAGATATGTATAGGAAAGATTTCTACGAGGCATTACATCTGCTTTTAGCTGGCATAAAATCTAGATTTGACCAACCAGGTTACAAAGCTTATGTTAATCTTGAAAACCTCGTAATTAAGGCTTGCACAGGTCAAACGTTTGAAGAAAAATTCAATTTTGTCACGACCCTATATGATACAGATTTGAAGCCAAAGGATCTTCACTGCCAGCTTATAATGTTAAAGACTGTTTTGCCAAAAGGCTTTACGTCAGATATACCAAGTGTGGTTGAATTTTTCAGACATTCAAATGAAAAAGTCTGTTTGCCGAGATCCTCAAAATTCTCAAACTAATTTTGGTACTTCCTGCGACTAACGCTACCAGTGAGCGCTCATTCAGCGCCTTGAAAAAGATTGAAAACATCACTGAGATCAACAATGAGCCAAATACGAACAAGCAATTTGCTTTTATTGCATGCTCATAAAAATGAGACTGATGAACTGAATCCAGAAAATATAGTTGAGGAGTTTGTAAGTGAAAGTGAACACAGACTGGCGATGTTTGGAAAGTTTACCGAGTACTAAATACCTTATGATTCAGAAATGATTGATAACAAAATGATAAAGATAAAAACAAAAACAAAAAAAAAGATTTTTAAAAATCCTTAACACCCCCCCTCCAAAAAAAACAACAAAACAACAACAATCAAAACTTAAAATTAAAGTTGAGGTGTTTTCTGGGAAAGTAATTAGATTCTATGTACATAATTAGATTTATGTACATGACGTACACCTCAATGCTTGCACATATTTATGTAGTTGTCTTTTTACTAATGGCTTTGTCGATATCACTTTTTTGTCGTAAATTACTTTGGTGTGGTGCCCCCCCCCCCCCCCCCCCCCCGAGTGAAATTGCTTCCTACGGGCCTGATAAATGTATGTGAAGCTTGCGTAACACATCCTCTGGTGAGAGAATGTGTACATGTAGGTATTCACAAATATCACATGTCGTCCTCCATCACACAAGACCATTATTGGATTCAAATGTATTTGCAATCGATGCGAATTAATCCACAACCATAATTTATGATATAATGAATGAAAGGTGAAGATAACGAACACTGATCAATTTCACAACTCCTATAAGCAATACAAAATAGATAGTTGGGCAAACACGGACCCCTGGACACACTGGTCAGAGGTGGGATCAGGTGCCTAGGAGGAGTAAGCATCCCCTGTCGAACGGTTACACCCGACGTGAGCCCTATATCCTGATCAGGTAAACGGAGTTATCCGTAGTCAAAATCAGTGTGCCAAGAACGGCCTAACAATCGGTATGAAACATGTCAGACAGCATTTGACCTAATTATAGTTTGTATTGATGAACTAGATCGTTATAACGACCATAGAATTTGCGAAATGCTGACTTCAATCGAGACTGTTGAAACCCCAGTACCATCAACTTGTTTGTCAGTAATTTGCCTCGATTTAAAAACTGATTATACGCAGAACAAGCTCTTGCGTATCGAATCAGTTGAGAGATATAAACAGCAGATGCAAGTGATAATGGAATATTGCTACATAAATATGGGACGTTGACGATGGAGAAGCTGAAATCATCCCGTTTGTCACACAGTTGAGTTGTCAGTTTGCCGTTAATGTCTACTTTCAATAAAATATCTAAATATGAAGCAGAAGTGGACGACTCTGTGGTGTCTTTTATTTCGAGCTCACAGGGATATATCGAATCGATTGATTGAATATTGTTTAATATCCCTCTCGCGAATATTTCTCTTATATGGAGACGTCACCACTGCCGGTGAAGGGATGCAAATTTTCGGCCTATGATCGGCGCTTACGGTCTTTGAGCAGGGAGGGATCTTTATCGTGCCACACCTGCTGTGACACGGGACCTCGGTTTTTGCGGTCTTATCCGAAGGACTACCCCATTTAGTCACCTTCTACGACAAGCAAGGGGTACTGAGGACCTATTCTAACCCGGATCGACATATGAATGAAAGTTATCATTGTCAATAGACAAAACGTCGTTGATATATCTAAATGTCGAATTGAAGGCCACAGCAAGAGATTTTTTCTTCTCGCGTATAAGTTTTTGAATAAATTCTGCTTCTTATGAATATAGAAACAGGTCAGCTAACAAAGAAGCACAATTCGTGCCCATGGAAATTCCAACAGACTGTTGGAAGACGACCACGCAGATATTGTCAATGAGGAACTCTAGCATATTTTTATTTCAACTTCAGAGTACTTGTGTGTGGAATCAGAGTGGTGTTTAACAAAGTAAGTTTTTGGATGACTGATCACTAGATATGAATATTTCCTTTTTTCCATTTTTGTTGAAGAAGCAACTGTCTATGAAGTCAAAAAGTCTAGTCTTTAATTTATCGTGAGGAATGGTCGTGTATAGTGTTGAAAAGTCATAGGTTTTGATGTTATTGATTTGGGAAAAGTTTTGCGATTTCAAGTATACTAAAAGTTCTTTAGAATTTTTTAGAATCCACATTTGATTAACACCACTTCTGGCATATGTAGTCGCACAGTAAGTTTGAAGTTTCTCCTTCACAGCTGTTAATAATTTTTGTGAGGAGGAAAGATAGGGGCTTGGTATAAAAAATAAAGTCCTCAAATGCCCTGATGACCCGACATTTGATAAAATCATATCCCATGAACAGAAGTACCTCATATTCTCGAGTTCTTTGAAAGTACATGTACTAGTTATAAACGCAAACTCATAATTCACTCTATGAAATCTATATTTATTTGTTGAAAAAACATATCTATTATAAGGAACAATATTCTTCTTTGATTTATCCTGGGTGTCCATCAGGTGCAATTTTTCTTATTTCTTTAAATCCATAAAACTTTCTAATCTTCCTGGTCATTTCATCCTCATAGCTGCCTGAAAAAAAATGATTAATCAACACAAGAGAAGAAATTGTCAGACCTTGTATTATTTAAGAAATAAATTTCATTTTTGAAAATCCACTTAAGAAATAAGTACTTGAATATACATAACGATATGAACTGCCACACATTACATCAGCATACTTCAGGAAGCGTGTTAGCGTCATGAAAAGCATGACGACATGAGGGGTTTCAGTTCATACTCTCATGTTTTTCCAAACATGAAATCTATTTTGATATTCACATTATACTTTCATTTCTGTCGGAAGTCACAGCTGTTTTAAAAATAGATGTTTTATATTATCAAGATTCATACACCGCTGCTACACATTCATATTATTGATATCAATGTCAAACATTGGAGATTAAGTATAAACTACAACACTTCACGCTGGTATACTTTATAAAGCACATTATTTCTTATATTTACATTCAACTTTCATTTCTGACAGAATTACCAGGCACTGAATTAGATGTAAGCATTGTTTACAAATGTAACGCGTTCATGTGGATATGTTTATCTTTACAGTTAGTAAAGATATCACAAAATGAAGACATTGGTTATGTAAATATCATATAATACAAGTACATTTCAGATAATGACTTACAGCTGTAACGTCGTCATTATGTAAACAGTCTAGACGGCGTGTAGGACTGGCAACATTACAGATAATGACTTACCGCTGTAACGTCGTCATTATATAAACAGTCTAGATGGCTTGTAGGACTGGCAACATTACAGATAATGACTTACCACTGTAACGTCGTCATTATATAAAGTCTAGATGGCATGTAGGACTGGCAACATTACAGATAATGACTTACCACTGTAACGTGGTCACTATGTAAACAGTCTAGACGGCGTGTAGGGCTGGCAACATTTCAGATAATGACTTACCGCTGTAACGTCGTCACTATGTGAACAGTCTAGACGGCATGTAGGACTGGCAACATTACAGATAATGACTTACCACTGTAACGTCGTCACTATGTGAACAGTCTAGACGGCGTGTAGGACTGGCAACATTACAGATAATGACTTACCGCTGTAACGTCGTCACTATGTAAACAGTCTAGACGGTATGTAGGACTGGCAACATTACAGATAATGACTTACCGCTGTAACGTCGTCACTATGTAAACAGTCTAGACGGCGTGTAGGACTGGCAACATTACAGATAATGACTTACCACTGTAACGTCGTCACTATGTAAACAGTCTAGATGGCATGTAGGACTGGCAACATTACAGATAATGACTTACCACTGTAGCGTCGTCACTATGTAAACAGTCTAGACGGTGTGTAGGACTGGCAACATTACAGATAATGACTTACCACTGTAGCGTCGTCACTATGTGAACAGTCTTGACGGCGTGTAGGACTGGCAACATTACAGATAATGACTTACCACTGTAGCGTCGTCACTATGTGAACAGTCTTGACGACGTGTAGGACTGGCAACATTACAGATAATGACTTACCACTGTAGCGTCGTCACTATGTGAACAGTCTTGACGGCGTGTAGGACTGGCAACATTACAGATAATGACTTACCACTGTAGCTTCGTCACAATGTGAACAGTCTTGACGGCGTGTAGGACTGGCAACATTACAGATAATGACTTATCACTGTAGCGTCGTCACTATGTGAACAGTCTTGACGATGTGTAGGACTGGCAACATTACAGATAATGACTTACCACTGTAGCGTCGTCACTATGTGAACAGTCTTGACGGCGTGTAGGACTGGCAACATTACAGATAATGACTTACCACTGTAGCTTCGTCACAATGTGAACAGTCTTGACGGCGTGTAGGACTGGCAACATTACAGATAATGACTTATCACTGTAGCGTCGTCACTATGTGAACAGTCTTGACGGCGTGTAGGACTGGCAACATTACAGATAATGACTTACCACTGTAGCTTCGTCACAATGTGAACAGTCTTGACGGCGTGTAGGACTGGCAACATTACAGATAATGACTTACCACTGTAGCGTCGTCACTATGTGAACAGTCTTGACGGCGTGTAGGACTGGCAACATTACAGATAATGACTTACCACTGTAGCTTCGTCACAATGTGAACAGTCTTGACGGCGTGTAGGACTGGCAACATTACAGATAATGACTTATCACTGTAGCGTCGTCACTATGTGAACAGTCTTGGCGATGTGTAGGACTGGCAACATTACAGATAATGACTTACCACTGTAGCGTCGTCACTATGTGAACAGTCTTGACGGCGTGTAGGACTGGCAACATTACAGATAATGACTTACCACTGTAACGTCGTCACTATGTGAACAGTCTTGACGGCGTGTAGGACTGGCAACATTACAGATAATGACTTACCACTGTAACGTCGTCACTATGTGAACAGTCTTGACGGCGTGTAGGACTGGCAACATTACAGATAATGACTTACCACTGTAGCGTCGTCACTATGTGAACAGTCTTGACGATGTGTAGGACTGGCAACATTACAGATAATGACTTACCACTGTAGCGTCGTCACTATGTGAACAGTCTTGACGGCGTGTAGGACTGGCAACATTACAGATAATGACTTACCGCTGTAACGTCGTCACTATGTGAACAGTCTTGACGGCGTGTAGGACTGGCAACATTACAGATAATGACTTACCACTGTAGCGTCGTCACTATGTGAACAGTCTTGACGGCGTGTAGGACTGGCAACATTACAGATAATGACTTACCACTGTAGCGTCGTCACTATGTGAACAGTCTTGACGGCGTGTAGGACTGGCAACATTACAGCTCCCCAGGTCTGCGTTACACGGTCCCTCTTCCTTCTGTTGTTAGAAATAATTTTATCAAGCAAGGAACAAGAATGTACTTCTGACGGGCAAATTCTTCACACATTACATTATGTTATGGGAATTCACAATCAGATACTTCAAGCTGTGGTTTCTAGACAAATGAACTTAGGGGGGTATATACGCAAGCGTGTAATGAAGACGTAAAAGTTTTACCAAGAAATACAAGTTTTATATTTGCAGTTGGAATTTATTTCAAACGGACATCTGCATAATATGTTTGACATAAGTTGTAACTTTAGGTTGTTAAAAAAAATTGCAGTCCATGTGTATGGAATGCAAACACATCTGGACAAGAGCATTATCTAGTTCCACCCATTCCCCTGGCCCGTTATAAAGACAAATACTGCAACATAATGAAAATAGATATACATTAATACAAATACCGCAATATAATGAAAATAGATATACATTAATACCTTAAATCTATCTATTTTGAAGAGGAAAAGCTTTCTAGGGAAAAAACTGTCATCATCATACTCGTCATCGACGTTGTCGTCTCTGGAAGGCTGTAAAACAGGAACGTTTATAATGTGTTTGTTGTTTGTGAATTTGTTAACAAGTGTACAACATCAAAGTACTAAACAACGGTTCTATTTGCCATCCATATTAAGTATGCTTTGTGCATGACACGCAGTTGCTATTTTCAACTTGATTGAGATGAACCATATCATGCATATCTAAATTCCAAACTCAATACTCCTCTCAATACTTTATGAAAGAAACTCGTTACAAGCATTTTACACTAAATGCGAGTAAAACTGAGACATTATGTAATTTTGAATGTCAGATACTCAATGCATCTCTGTGTTACAGACAAATAAGTGAAACTGTACGGAACGTGATCTCTACAATGAAACAACAAAGTAGGAATGTCTTTAATGCTTTGAACGTTCGAGATTTTGGGAGACAAGAAAGGTTGTTTTTAAGATACCTAGTCCTTTTGATTTAATTTCGGTAGATGATAGCGTTAAACAATTAAAGATACAGTATAATACATTATTAGTGTCCTTGTCAATTATTTCTAATTACCTCCAAGTCTCCTTTCTGGAGTTCCTGCTCTCTATCTACAATGGCGTCATTATTGTTGCACGCTTCGTTTATTTTCCTGCAAATATAGCATAACATTTCTTCAGACTTACCCAAATTTTGAAAGCATTTTCCAACTTTGTATAACAATGATCAGAAAGAAATGCATGAGAACAGGTATAGGTATTTACGCCATTTATCGTTTACTGAATGTTAAAAAGTGAACCAGTCCTTCAGTGAAAATGTTTAATTTGGGCAAGACGTTAACATACCCGATATTGTCCTCGACAATCTCCTTTAATTCTTCACGATTTCTGATCTCCCGATGAAGAGCTTTGTCTGCTTGTTTCACAATTGGATCCTTTGCCGAATTAATCTCATGTACATTGTCCACCTCTCCTGTATCTCTTGTTTCCTGCCCTGTGGTAACCTGCCCCGTGGAAACATCCCCTGTGGTAACCTCTGTGGTAAACTCCTCTGTGGTAACCTCCCCTGTGGTAACCTCCTCTGTGGTAACCTTTCCTGTGGTTACCTCCCCTGTGGTAGCTTGCCCTGCAGTAACCTCCTCTGTGGTAACCTGCCATGTGGTAACCTCCTCTGTGGTTACCTCACCTATGGTAACCTGTCCTGTGGTAACCTGCCCTGTGGCAACATCCTCTGTGGTAACTTTCTCTGTGGTAACCTCCTCTGTGGTAACCTGCCCTGTGGTAACCTTCCCTGTGGTAACCTCCTCTGTGGTAACCTGCCCTGTGGTAACCTCCTCTGTGGTAACCTGCCCTGTGGCAACCTTTCCAGTGGTAACATCCCCTGTGGTAACCTCTGTGGTAACTTCCCCTGTGGTAATCTCCTCTGTAGTAACCTCCCCTGTGGTAACCTCCTCTGTGGTAACCTCCTCTGTGGTAACCTCCCCTGTGGTAATCTCATCTTTGGTAACCTCCCTTGTGGTAACCTCCTCTGTGGTAACCTGCCCTGTTGTAACATCCCCTGTGGTAACCTCTTCTGTTGCAACCTCCTCTGTGGTAACCTCCTCTGTGGTAACCTTTCCTGTAGTAGCCTCTGTGGCAACCTTTCCTGTGGATACCTCCTGTGGAAACCTGCCCAATGGTAACCTCCCCTGTGGTTACCTCAACTGTGGTAATCTCCTCTGTGACAACCTGTCCTGTGGTAACCTCCTCTGTGGAAACCTCTCCTGTGGTTACCTGCCCTGTTGTTACCTCCCCTGTGGTAACCTCCTCTTTGGTAACCTCCCCTGTGGTAACCTGCCCTGTGGTAACCTCCCCTGTGATTACCTCCTCTGTGGTAACCTTACCTGTGGTAACCTCTTTTAGAGTAACCTCCTCTGTGGTAACCTGTCCTGTGGTAACCTGACCTTTGGTAACCTCCTCTGTGGTAACCTGATCTGTGGTAACCTTCCCTGTGGTAACTTCTGTGGAAACCTGGCCTGTGGGAACCTTCCATGTGGTAACCTCCTCTGTGGTAACTTTCTCTGTGGAAACATCCCCTGTAGTAACCTGCCCTGTGGTAACCTCTGTGGCAACTTGCCCTGTGGTAACCTCCTCTGTGGTAACCACCCCTGTGGTAACCTGCTCTATGGAAACCTGCCCTATAGTAACGTCCCCTGTGGTTACCTCCCCTGTGGTAACCTGTCCTGTGGTTACCGCCTTTGTGATAGCCTCCTCTGTGGTAATCTGCCCTGTGGTAACGTCGTCTGTGGTAACCTGTCCTTTGGTAACCTCCCCTGTGTTAACCTCCCTTGTGGTTAACTGCGGATTTCTGTGCACAATGTCTCTCTCTTTACCAGTTTGTTTCTGATATTCTTCAGCCCTTTGCTGAAGCTTCCTGCGAGAGCCCTTCCTTCTCTTTCTGGCTTTCTTCTTTTCTTTCTTCTTACTTGTATTTTTGTTTTCCTCGCGCATAACGTGATGACACTTCTCGTTTTCTGGTGTGGCATCATGTTCCTTTTCTTCCTACAGAATAAATCATTTGATGAAGACAATTTTACGATTTCCCAAACTGAACAGTCGATATTTTATGCAATGATACGGCATTCTAGGATGAAACACCCGTCATAATCACTATATCGTCGATATCCTCTCTGGAAGATTGTAAACGCTTCTAACAAAGTGTTTATTGTTTGTGATTTCATTAACAAGTGTAGAAAATCGAAGACTAAATATGGGTTATGTTTACAAAAAGGTAAAAGTAAAAAAAAAAAAAAACCAAAAAAAATTATGCTTTATGCAAGTTACTCTGATGTGATTTAAATTTTGATTGGCAAAGCCTCGTCCTAGACTAGGAATCTTGTCCACTAAGTGGTTGATGTAATGTATGAAGCGTTAAACGATTAAAGGCACAACATAATGCAGTAGAACTTTAGCTTTTTAACAAAGTTTGCCGTCTTTAGGAACAACCTTACACAGTAAACCGATATAAATGTATGATATGCTTTAAGTATTTATATTTATATTAAATGACCACATAATCAAACTTTTCTAAAATGTTAAACCTTATATAAAATCAAGTTTTAAAAAACATCTAGAAACTACTGTACAATAATTTTTCTAGTATCACCTTGAACTAGACATGTACAGTGCATGATATTTGTACTAAAAATAGAAAGCATTGTTTCTTCTCTAACTCAAGAAAACAGTGAAAACCAGGCCCCAAGACCATAAACTTAGAATAGACTTAAGTCTAAATTTCAAATCCAGCCAACCTTTGAAATAATTTTCGTAAACAAATACAATTTTCAGTATATGTTTGCATTTGAACTTTTTATAAACCTGCAATTGTTTTTAATCATCTGTGCTGGATAAATCTTAAGATATAAGTAATAAAAAATATTGAATTAAGACTATTCTCACTTTATGGTCTACCGGCCAGGTGTTCACCGTGTTTAATTTTTCACATAGCAAGAAAAAAAACCTACTAAACAGCCGAAAATTGCCCACATTTTATCAAGAAGAATTTTAAGGTTTCACAAATTCTGCGTAGCATGTTGTTTCTGAGGTGTTGGCAGATGAGACGGGTAACAATGAGCATTTTCGACAGCGTTATTCGGCATCAGCGCGTTATTGGCATCAATTTTAACAAGTGATCAATTACAACTTTCTCTAACGATTCATATTCCAAATATGTTATGATATCCTTACTTAGAGATCAAGCGCAAGGGGGGGGGGGGGGGGGGGGGAGTGATCACAATTTGTAATTTTTTGCCATTACGCACTTTCACGCCAAGACTGTGGAAAGACTTGATGTGCAAAAATCATTTTCAAAAATGACCAAATAATCCGGTATGGGGTTATTTGAGTGTTTTAGTTGAATACACAAAAATCATGGCCATGATACATATTTTTGCGTTATTCAACACGATCTGAACAATAACTTAATATCTTCTAAGGTTCCCAAAATCAGAATATCAGTGAATCAATAACGACAACAATCTTTATGATCTTTCTATGTTCACAATTCATTATACATTGCAAGTAATAATTAAAATACTACAAGTAATCAAATGTTTCTTCATTGAAATCAAGAGACGATATTGTCATTTTAACCGCCTTCAGCTAGTCCCCACACTGATCTATGATTTATGTATTGTCAATGGAAAAATTCAGCATAGATGTCTATTAAAATCTATTTAAATCTTCAAAATGACGATGAAAGGTGAAAATATGTATATAAATATTTACCTTTTAGCGCCTTAATTCATATTATACTATTTTGACACTCTAATTTTCCTTTCAGCTCTTACAAGTTTATTTCCAAAATGTCGGCTTGAGCATCACTGAAGAGACATTATTTGTCGAAATGCGCATCTGGTGCATCAAAATTGGTACCATATAAGTTTACATACACTAAAGCAAAAAGAAAAAAGAAAGAAAGAAAAAACAACAAAGAATCAAAAATAAAAACAAAACGAAAAAACAAACAACAGTGTAGATAATAAATGACAAAAATTTCTCTCTGCACATTTTTTCTCTTTTTTTTTTTCGTCCTATGATTGCATCTTTATTATAAAAACAGTTTTGATATTACCCGAATTCCTAAGTGTATCAACATGAAACAAGATTTGATTCAAAACTCCTAAAACTTGAAATACGACAATACACTGTAGTTTTCAAACTGCAAAAAGGTGAGTATCGAGTTGGCCGGGTGGTTACCACACATCCATGAACAGAAGCTCGTGAACATGAAGTAGATCTAGCTGCTTTAGTCTCAGTAGAAGAATCTGTGTAAATGACGATAAAAGGTGAAGATATTTACATAAATATTCAACTTTTGAGACGCTATAATTTATTTTATAAACTATAGCATGAAAACAACAAACAAACACCAAAACCAACAACAAAGAAACAAACAAAATAAATACTACAAAATTTGTCTTTGCATATTCTTTCTCTTTTTCTTCTTCTTCCTAAAATTGTTTTGTCTTTCTTGTCAAAAAAATCAACACGTTTTGATATTACCCGATTTTCTAAGTGTATCAACATGAAACAAGGTTTGATTCAAAACTTGTAAAATTTGAAATACGACAATGCACAGTAATTGTCAAACTGTAAAAAGGTGAGTATCGAGTTGGCCGGGTGGTTACCACACATCCATGAACAGAAGCCCATGAACATGAAGTAGATCTAGCTGCTTTAGTCTCAGTAGAAGAACCAGTGTCAACCCACCAATCCACGGCTCACCCGATATCTGACGTGTGTAAATAGCTATATGTATATAATGCAAAACTCTCAGTGAAAGGGAAGATAACTCGTAACAGATATTGTGCAATACCAAGTAACATGTACTAGTGATTTAATTTATACAAGTGAGTCACAAAAGACAAGGGCGGATCCAAACGTTTAAGTTTGACTATGTACACCAGGATTTATCCACTGATTACATGGCTGACATACACAGATGTATAATTATACACAATATACATATTGCAATACCTGGTGGTAGGTTCAAATCTTTCTTTCTCATTACCGTAAACGAGTACGATATAGCTGAGTTTGGAACAGACAATTTGAAAGGGTTTGGGGGGTGTAGTAGTAAAAACAATATGAATTACTGTATCAATACACATTCTGAATACAGAAAGGTATATTCAATATTCTACAAAATAAGCCAACATCGGGATCGATTGTCTAATGTGTCAAGGTATCACATCGGTAATTGTCCAATCAAACCGAATTTAGTCAATTGTAGTTCCATATATTTAAAAGAATGATTTTTTCCCTGCGCGATTCTTCTCATTTCCTCTTCCTCTTTTCTCTTAAGTTTTGTACCCTTGATTAGGAAAGTTTGTGTAATTTTCAGAAATAATCAGTTGTATACAAAGGAACTATTTGATGTTGGTAGCTGAGGCTACTTCCTGAGGTGCACTCAGTCTGTTTACACACATGTGAAAAATATGTGGATTTGAGGTAGTCTTGTTTTCGGTAAATACTTTCGAAAATTCTGCGTAGCATGTTGTTTCTGCGGTGTTAGCAGATGAGACGGGTAACAATGAGCATTTTCGACAGCGTTATTCGGCATCAGCGCGTTATTGGCATCAATTTTAACAACTTTCTCTAACGATTCATATTCCAAATATGTTATGATATCCTTACTTAGAGATCAAGCGCAAGGGGAGGGGGAGGGATCACAATTTGTAATTTTTTGCCATTACGCATTTTCACGCCAAGACTGTGGAAAGACTTGATGTGCAAAAATCATTTTCAAAAATGACCAAATAAGCCGGTATGGGGTTATTTGAGTGTTTTAGTTGAATACACAAAATTCATGACCATGATACATATTTTTACGTTATTCAACACGATCTGAACAATAACTTAATATCTTCTAAGGTTCCCAAAATCAGAATATCATTGAATCAATAACGACAACAATCTTTATGATCTTTCTATGTTCACAATGCATTATACATTGGAATTAATAATTAAGATACTACAAGTAATCAAATGTTTCTTCATTGAAATCAAGAGACAATATTGTCATTTTAACCGCCTTCAGCTAGTCCCCACACTGATCTATGATTTATGTATATTGTCAATGGAAAAATTCAGCATAGATGTCTATTAAAATCTATTTAAATCTTCAAAATGACGATGAAAGGTGAAGATATGTATATAAATATTTACCTTTTAGCGCCTTAATTCATATTATACTGTTTTGACACTCTAATTTTCCTTTCAGCTCTTACAAGTTTATTTCCAAAATTTCAGCTTGAGCATCACTGAAGAGACATTATTTGTCGAAATGCGCATCTGGTGCATCAAAATTGGTACCGTATAAGTTTTACATACACTATAGCAACAAAAGAAAGAAAGAAAAAACAACAAAGAATCAAAAATAAAAACGAAACGAAAAAACAAACAACAGTGTAGACAATAAATGACAAAAAATTGTCTCTGCACATTTTTTCTCTTTGTTTCGTCCTATGATTGCATCTTTATTATAAAAAAAGTTTTGATATTACTCGAATTCCTAAGTGTATCAACATGAAACAAGATTTGATTCAAAACTCCTAAAACTTAAAATACGACAATACACTGTAGTTTTCAAACTGCAAAAAGGTGAGTATCGAGTTGGCCGGGTGGTTACCACACATCCATGAACAGAAGCTCATGAACATGAAGTAGATCTAGCTGCTTTAGTCTCAGTAGAAGAATCAGCGTAAATGACGATAAAAGGTGAAGATATTTACATAAATATTCAACTTTTGAGACGCTATAATTTATTTTATAAACTATAGCAAGAAAAAAACCAAACAAACAAACACCAAAACAAACAACAAAGAAACAAACAAAATCAATACTACAAAATTTGTCTTTGCATATTCTTTCTCTTTTTCTTCTTCCTAAAATTGTTTTGTCTTTCTTGTCAAAACAATCAACACGTTTTGATATTACCCGATTTGCTAAGTGTATCAATATGAAACAAGGTTTGATTCAAAACTTGTAAAATTTGAAATACGACAATGCACAGTAATTGTCAAACTGTAAAAAGGTGAGTATCGAGTTGGCCGGGTGGTTACCACACATCCATGAACAGAAGCCCATGAACATGAAGTAGATCTAGCTGCTTTAGTCTCAGTAGAAGAACCAGTGTCAACCCACCAAGCCACGGCTCACCCGATATCTGACGTCTGTAAATAGCTATATGTATATAATGCAAAACTCTCAGTGAAAGGGAAGATAACTCGTAACAGATATTGTGCAATACCAAGTAACATGTACTTGTGATTTAATTTATACAGGTGAGTCACAAAAGAAAAAGGGCGGATCCAAACGTTTAAGTTTGACTATGTACACCAGGATTTATCCACTGATTACATGGTTGACATACACAGATGTATAATTATACACAATATACATATTGCAATACCTGGTGGTAGGTTCAAATCTTTCTTTCTCATTACCGTAAACGAGTACGATATAGCTGAGTTTGGAACAGACAATTTGAAAGGGTTTGGGGGTGTAGTAGTAAAAACAATATGAATTACTGTATCAATACACATTCTGAATACAGAAAGGTATATTCAATATTCTACAAAATAAGCCAACATCGGGATCGATCGTCTAATGTGTCAAGGTATCACATCGGTAATTGTCCAATCAAACTGAATTTAGTCAATTGTAGTTCCACATATTTAAAAGAATGATTTTTTCCCTGCGCGATTCTTCTCATTTCCTCTTCCTCTTTTCTCTTAAGTTTTGTACCCTTGATTAGGAAAGTTTGTGTAATTTTCAGATATAATCAGTTGTATACAAAGGAACTATTTGATGTTGGTAGCTGAGGCTACTTCCTGAGGTGCACTCAGTCTGTTTACACACATGTGAAAAATATGTGGATTTGAGGTAGTCTTGTTTGCGGTAAATACTTTCGAAAATTCTGCGTAGCATGTTGTTTCTGCGGTGTTAGCAGATGAGACGGGTAACAATGAGCATTTTCGACAGCGTTATTCGGCATCAGCGCGTTATTGGCATCAATTTTAACAACTTTCTCTAACGATTCATATTCCAAATATGTTATGATATCCTTACTTAGAGATCAAGCGCAAGGGGAGGGGGAGGGATCACAATTTGTAATTTTTTGCCATTACGCATTTTCACGCCAAGACTGTGGAAAGACTTGATGTGCAAAAATCATTTTCAAAAATGACCAAATAAGCCGGTATGGGGTTATTTGAGTGTTTTAGTTGAATACACAAAATTCATGACCATGATACATATTTTTACGTTATTCAACACGATCTGAACAATAACTTAATATCTTCTAAGGTTCCCAAAATCAGAATATCATTGAATCAATAACGACAACAATCTTTATGATCTTTCTATGTTCACAATGCATTATACATTGGAATTAATAATTAAGATACTACAAGTAATCAAATGTTTCTTCATTGAAATCAAGAGACAATATTGTCATTTTAACCGCCTTCAGCTAGTCCCCACACTGATCTATGATTTATGTATATTGTCAATGGAAAAATTCAGCATAGATGTCTATTAAAATCTATTTAAATCTTCAAAATGACGATGAAAGGTGAAGATATGTATATAAATATTTACCTTTTAGCGCCTTAATTCATATTATACTGTTTTGACACTCTAATTTTCCTTTCAGCTCTTACAAGTTTATTTCCAAAATTTCAGCTTGAGCATCACTGAAGAGACATTATTTGTCGAAATGCGCATCTGGTGCATCAAAATTGGTACCGTATAAGTTTTACATACACTATAGCAACAAAAGAAAGAAAGAAAAAACAACAAAGAATCAAAAATAAAAACGAAACGAAAAAACAAACAACAGTGTAGACAATAAATGACAAAAAATTGTCTCTGCACATTTTTTCTCTTTGTTTCGTCCTATGATTGCATCTTTATTATAAAAAAAGTTTTGATATTACTCGAATTCCTAAGTGTATCAACATGAAACAAGATTTGATTCAAAACTCCTAAAACTTAAAATACGACAATACACTGTAGTTTTCAAACTGCAAAAAGGTGAGTATCGAGTTGGCCGGGTGGTTACCACACATCCATGAACAGAAGCTCATGAACATGAAGTAGATCTAGCTGCTTTAGTCTCAGTAGAAGAATCAGCGTAAATGACGATAAAAGGTGAAGATATTTACATAAATATTCAACTTTTGAGACGCTATAATTTATTTTATAAACTATAGCAAGAAAAAAACCAAACAAACAAACACCAAAACAAACAACAAAGAAACAAACAAAATCAATACTACAAAATTTGTCTTTGCATATTCTTTCTCTTTTTCTTCTTCCTAAAATTGTTTTGTCTTTCTTGTCAAAACAATCAACACGTTTTGATATTACCCGATTTGCTAAGTGTATCAATATGAAACAAGGTTTGATTCAAAACTTGTAAAATTTGAAATACGACAATGCACAGTAATTGTCAAACTGTAAAAAGGTGAGTATCGAGTTGGCCGGGTGGTTACCACACATCCATGAACAGAAGCCCATGAACATGAAGTAGATCTAGCTGCTTTAGTCTCAGTAGAAGAACCAGTGTCAACCCACCAAGCCACGGCTCACCCGATATCTGACGTGTGTAAATAGCTATATGTATATAATGCGAAACTCTCAGTGAAAGGGAAGATAACTCGTAACAGATATTGTGCAATACCAAGTAACATGTACTTGTGATTTAATTTATACAGGTGAGTCACAAAAGAAAAAGGGCGGATCCAAACGTTTAAGTTTGACTATGTACACCAGGATTTATCCACTGATTACATGGTTGACATACACAGATGTATAATTATACACAATATACATATTGCAATACCTGGTGGTAGTTTCAAATCTTTCTTTCTCATTACCGCAAACGAGTACGATATAGCTGAGTTTGGAACAGACAATTTGAAAGGGTTTGAGGGGGTGTAGTAGTAAAAATAATTAAAAAACAATATGAATTACTGTACCAATACACATTCTGAATACAGAAAGGTATATTCAATATTCTACAAAATAAGCCAACATCGGGATCGATCGTCTAATGTGTCAAGGTATCACATCGGTAATTGTCCAATCAAACTGAATTTAGTCAATTGTAGTTCCACATATTTAAAAGAATGATTTTTTCCCCTGTGCGATTCTTCTCATTTCCTCTTCCTCTTTTCTCTTAATTTTTGTACCCTTGATTAGGAAAGTTTGTGTAATTTTCAGACATAATCAGTTGTATACAAAGGAACTATTTGATGTTGGTAGCTGAGGCTACTTCCTGAGGTGCACTCAGTCTGTTTACACACATGTGAAAAATATGTGGATTTGAGGTAGTCTTGTTTGCGGTAAATACTTTCGAAAATTCGGCGTAGCATGTTGTTTCTGCGGTGTTAGCAGATGAGACGGGTAACAATGAGCATTTTCGACAGCGTTATTCGGCATCAGCGCGTTATTGGCATCAATTTTAACAAGTGATAAATTACAACTTTCTCTAACGATTCATATTCCAAATATGTTATGATATCCTTACTTAGAGATCAAGCGCAAGGGGAGGGGGGATCATAATTTGTAATTTTTTGCCATTACGCATTTTCACGCCAAGACTGTGGAAAGACTTGATGTGCAAAAATCATTTTCAAAAATGACCAAATAAGCCGGTATGGGGTTATTTGAGTGTTTTAGTTGAATACACAAAAATCATGACCGTATATTGCAATTTTACTTCTTTCTTCTCTTCGTTTTCATCCCGTGGGGATCCGGGTTAGAATAGGTCCTCAGTACCCCTTGCTTGTTGTAAGAGGCGACTGAATGGGGAGGTCTTTCGAATGAGACTGCAAAAACCGAGGCCCCGTATCAGAGCAGGTGTGGCACGATAAAGATCCCTTCCTGCTCAAAGGCCATAAGCGCCGAGCATAGGCCTAAATTTTGCAGCCCTTCACCGGCAATGGTGACGTCTCCATATGAGTGAAAAATTCTCGATTGCGTCCTTAAACAATGTACAATCAGTCTTTTTCATATAAGCATTCGTATACGCAACATCTCCGCACATTGTTTCATCTTTTGAACGAGACATGGAATGGAATATTGTACTTTATCATTTTTTTTCTACATGCAGTTAATTATGTTTTGCAAAAGCATTTTCTTATGCTTTATTCCTAGGTGACAAGGTCTGCCTGAGGTTTTCTTTATTGATTTTGGTGACATGAATTCAGAATTGGATGGTCTACTTTTTCCGGTGCTAAAATTAACGCTATATTGTTGGTTGCAATCGGCGGCATGCAAATCTGAAGCTGTTTCAATGTGACTTCACTAGTCCAGGTGTCCCTTCTGTTTTCACAAATCCGTTTCAGTTTGAAAGTCAAATGTCATAGGGAAAACGCCCGGATTTCCAAATTTTGCACTCAAGCCACAAAATAGACAGTTCTCTTTAAAATCCAAATTTTCAGACATTGATCGAATAACTGGTCGGGAAACATTTCCTGCTGAGCTTGTATCTTTTTCAAAATTTCAATTTCAAACGATTTCAAGTTGGTAAAATCTCTTGGACATGTCTTGTGAACTAAATGGCCTTCTGCCGCCTGTATATCAACATTTTGCTCTACACTGAATTCGATTATTCTTTGAGCTCCTTTCCCCATATTTTCACACTCTCTTAGTTTTCTGTCACGTTGTTTAATCCAACTGGACAATTACCCATCTTGTAGGAAGGCTGTCAAACCTAGAATTTAATATATTGAAATGTTTCTTTCATTCCAAATAATATATAAATAAAACTTTTATTTCTGTACTTTCAATTATTAAGGATGTTTAACTATATGTGTGCATTGACACACTACAACTTAATCTGATTCATTTTCTTGGTATAAAACATCAAACCATATTGTTCGCAAGCAACATTCTGTAATATGGGAGAAACAAACGCAAATTGTTTCATATTGAACTATTTATAATAATTCATCAATATCTTATCTATTTCAAAGAATAAAAAGTCCAATCTATAACCATGTCACATTGACGGTCATCACTTGACTGGTAAATCAATCAAATTTGAAGTATAGCGCACTTGGTATGCATTTTCGCCTACATAAATACTTTTTTCTTGAATATAATTTTTTACAAATATTCTGCTAAACAATGTCAGTTTATACTTGTGTTTACCCAAATTACTCAATAAAGTAAAAGATATCTATATGTTTATAGTATGTTTATTTGATAAGCATAAACATCACCGTGATTATATAGAATATAAAGTAACGTAATGGGCCTTTAAAAAATGCAAACTGTTGCAAAAGGCCACCCTAAACCAGAAATACTGTAAAACACTGAAATTGTTTTACTTGATTATGACTGTGTATAAGTCCATTTGAGGAAATTTGGATTAAGGTGGCCCTCTTGTTGAAAATGACTAAAATATGGGGGGGGGGGGGGGGTCGTTCTCAAAATTTACCTTAACATTTAACAGCCTGTCAAACGTAAAACCTTTAAACTTACATGCGTGTGTGGCCTAGTGGTTTAGGTGCCCGGTAATTTTATATTTAAAGCATACATTCCGAGTTCAAGTCCAATCTGGTTTTTATTGTTTGTTTGTTTTCTTGGATTTTCATTTAGGGGGGGGGGGGTATAAATGTGATACATATATTTAAACAAATATTAGTGATTTTTATCATAACTTCCAATATTTGCAATTTACGACTTAAAGAAAAAAAAATTATTTTGAGATCACTGTAGTTCTGATTGTTTACACTAACCTGTTCCTGTGTGCACAGAATTTTCAAATCGTAATGTGGCTGACGAAAAGCTAAACAAATACTACAAGAAAAGGGGCACAAATGCAGCGGCGTAGCTTGGGGAAAATAAATATGGAAGCAGAAAGGGCAGGGAGTTTGTCTTTAATTTTAAACACAGGCACATGGGGTAAGGGTATCGTAACTTCCTCCAATTAAAAAACAAAGATTATCCATTAGTTTTACTGCATTTTTATTTTTATTTTTTTTGGAGACGTTTTGTACTCTTTTTATAACAACTATATTAAATGTGTTTTTGAATTCCGTGAAAGCTGAATTAAAACTACTAAAATTCGATGTATCTAAAATGAAAGAAGATACAATCGAATTTTGGTAGTTTTAAATAAAACTTTGACAGAGTTCAGAAACACATTAGTTGTAAATAACGTCTCAAAAACAATTGTAGTTAATCAAATTAATAATTAATTATTTTGTTTATGCATATCACACTCCCTGTGCAGACACATACACGGTATTATGTGTAAATACACGTACATGTGCGTACGTTAATGACGTTTTGCCTCGGGGGGGGGGGGGGGGGGGGCTATATAAACCAAGTGTGTTCTTTTCATTCTCTACCCATAGGTGTCACTGCTCGCTAACACCTCTGTCAATGCCGAAATTTCAAAATTCTTGTAAAACGCTTTGTCAATTTTTATACAAACGTTTAACTTAATTCGCTTAATCGATTTATGATGCAAAATTTTAAGAGTTGTTTTATCGCTGGTAAACAATATCCAAATGTTGATTTTAATCAAAATGAATCATTTCCCACCGTTTTTGGCGTTATCTTATCTACATTTTAAATTCCGTTCCGTTCCGTCTTCCATTCCGTTTTTCGTTCTGCGTTTTAGCAACACCCGATTTATACAAGCTATCCACACTTCAGCTGCCTGTGTGGATTCCCCATTTCATCCCTCTTTCTTGGATTCGCGCTGTATACTCTGCGTAAATGAGTGTATCTTAGGATCTTATTTCAATTAGATTGCACACAACCCTAGGAAAGAAACAAAAATTGGTAAA
This sequence comes from Ostrea edulis, assembly GCF_947568905.1. Lineage (NCBI taxonomy): Eukaryota > Metazoa > Mollusca > Bivalvia > Ostreida > Ostreidae > Ostrea > Ostrea edulis. The sequence goes on from NC_079169.1 coordinate 81,637,222, forward strand.
CAAACAGGGGGTCCCAGCTTCGGGACACATTTTCCAAGAAATTGCAAATTCCTAAGGAATTTTGGCTAGCGGCAGGTCAGGGAGATGTCATACTACAAATCTCTTCAACTTAAAAGCCATCTCATCTTTTTTATCTGTCACAATTTTGCCTGCAATAATCGGACAGGGCTTCTTCTCTTCCACTGGCAGCCTAAGAAGAGGTAACGGAGTATGTGAGTTACGCGTTGTGTTCATAATTGGCTTGCGAAAATCAGTGTTAGCGCGGTATTTTATTTTACCGGTAGAAGGTCAATCTCTAAAGCTTACAAAAAAGCGTGAAACGATTGCATATTAAATCGAAATTGGGATGAGATAGACAGGGAATTCACACAGTTCAGAAAAATTATCGCCGCAAAAAAAAAATCAAAGGGAGGGGGGGTAGTAGCTAGTGTCCATACTTCGGTGCCTGTGCTTCTACATGTGACGTCATTGCATGATTCGAAAATTACATGTAAAGCACATGCTAAAGTCTTGTAGTTAAAGTAAACAACAAAGTGAAAGTGGATTTTATGGAAGTAAGGCCCCTTGTAACAATGAAAACACATTGAGTTATTTTGTCAAATCTCAACTCAGGTGAGACAACTTTGAGAAAGTTTGGTGGCACGGCATTTTAGCAAAATCTCTGCTGAGGTGAAACACGTGACTTTGAGTCTGAGTTAGAGATATTTATATATTGGTGGTGTATTAATATTTGCATTTAATGTACATGTACCAAACTAAAACATGGATCATGTTATGGGTAAATTCTCCGAAAAAGAAGGTTAGGTTTGTGGGATGGATGGTCAACACTATCCATATACATGTATGTACGTATATGTAACTTCTCAAGCAAATATTGGCAAACAGCATATGTAGCATTTCAGACCACAAAAAAAAAGACATCAGGCCAGCACAGCAATTGGTTTTTTAAAACAAAAGATGTTTGTAAAACACATATCCCCCCCCCCCCCCAATGGTGCAGAATTGAAAAGGTTTATACACACATCTCATTTAATTGATAGTATTATCATCAATTCAAAATACATTGTATTGAGCAGACAATATCTTCCTATGTCAAGAGTGAATTGACTATGTGACTTAAAATTCAATAGGGGTCATCTACTCCTTATGCTGTACCAGTGTACCAAGTTTCGTACGTGCCAATTAAGCAAATAATTCTTAAAATATAGGAGACAATATATTACTATGTCCAGTTCAACTATTGACTTTTGACCTCAAAATCAATAGGAGTCATCTTCTCTTGAATATACACCAGTGTACTATTTGAAGTTTGATGCCTGTCAAGCAAAGGGTTCTTAAGATATTGAGCAGACAGTATAATCCAATGTCCAGGTTAACCCTTGACCTTTAAACATGTGACCTCAAAATCAATAGGTATCATCTCCTGAAGATGTACGAGTGTACCAAGTTTGATGTCTGTCAAGCAAAGGGTTTTCAAGATATTGAACGGACAGTATATTCCTATGTCCAGTTTGACCCTTGACCTTTGCTCATGTGACCTCAAAATCATTAGGGGTCATCTTCTCCTGAAGACGTACCAGTGTAACAAGTTTGATGTCTATCAGGCAAAGGGTTCTCAATATATTGAACGGACAATATATTCCTATGTCCAGTGTGACCCTTGCCCTTTGACCATGTGACCTCAAAATATGTAGGGGTCATCTTCTCCTGAAGACGTATCAGTGTACCAAGTTTGCTGTCTGTCAAGAAGAGGGTTCTCAAGATACTGGGCAGACAGTATATTCCCACGTCTAGTGTGACCCTTGACCTTTGATCATGTGACCTCAAAATCAATAAGAGTCATCTTCTCATGCAGAGCTACCAGTGTACTAAGTTTGATGTCTGTCAAGAAAAGGGTTCTCAAGATATTGAGCAGACATTATATTCCTATGTCTGGTTTGACCCTTGATCTTTGACCATGTGACCTCAAAATCAATAGGGGTCATCTTCTCCTGAAGACGTACTAGTGTACCAAGTTTGATGTCTGTCAAGCAAAGGGTTCTCAAGATATTGAACGGATAGTATATTCCTATGTCCAGTTTGACCCTTGACCTTTGAACATGTGACCTCAAAATCAATAGGGATCATCTTCTCCTAAAGACGTACCAGTGTAACAAGTTTGATGTCTGTCAGGCAAAGGGTTCTCAAGATATTGAACGGACAGTATATTCTTATGTCCAGTTTCACCCTTGACCTTTGACCATGTGACCTCAAAATCAATAGGGGTCATCTTCTTCTGAAGATGTACTGGTGTACCAAGTTTGATGTCTGTCAAGCAAAGGGTTCTCTAGACATTGAATGATCAGTATATTCCTATGCCCAGTTTCACCCTTGACCTTTGACCATATGACCTCAAAATCAATAGGGGTCATCTACTCCTTAGGATGTACCAGTGTGCCAAGTTTGATGTCTTTCAAGCAAAGGGTTCTTGAGATATTGAGCGGACATTATATTCCTGTTCCAGAGTAGATTGACCCTTGACCTTTTGACCTGAAAAATAATAGGGGTCATCTTCCACTCATAACCAACCCACATATGAAATATCATTATCATCAAGTGAATGGTTCTCAAGATATTGAGCGGACAACACATGGTCTACAGACCGACAGACCGACCGACCGACCGACAGTTGCAAAACAATATGCCCCCTCTTTTTCAAAGGGGGCATAAAAATGATAATGTTTTCCGCATGGCTTAATCATTGCAGAGATTGAAGAGAAACTGTATCAAGAGTTAATTTGGATGGCCATACGTACAGTGTGTGCAACTTTTCAGCAAATTAACTCTCTCTCTCTCTCTCTCTCTCTCTCTCTCTCTCTCTCTCTCTCTCTCTGAAAATTACATTGTGTTCAGCTTGCCAGAATTTGTGCAATAGCTGATCGAATATTTTCATTTTTTATCTGTGAGTACAATGGTGAAACTCAACTGTATGACAAACGGGATAATTTCAGCTTCTCCATCGTCAACTTCCCATATTTATGTAGAAATATTCCATCACCTGCATACGGTGTTTATATATCTCAACTGATTCGATACGCAAGAGATTGTTCTACGTACAGTCAGTTTTTAAATCGAGACAAGCTACTGACAAAGAAGTTGATGGTACGGGGATTTCAACAGTCTTGATTAAAGTCAGCATTTCCCAAATTCTATGGTCGTTATAACGATCTAATTGTCAATACAACCTATCATTGGGTCAAATGCTGTCTGACGTATTTCATACCGATTGTTAGGCCGTTCTTGGCACACTGATTTTGACTACGGATAACTCCGTTTACCTGATCAGGATATAGGGCTCACGGCGGGTGTGACCAGTTGACAGAGGATACTTACTCCTTCTAGGCACCTGATTCCACCTCAGTTGTGTCCAGGGGTCCGTGTTTGTCCAACTGTCTATTCTATATTGCTTTTAGGAGTTATGAGATTGATCACTGTTCGTTATCTTCACCTTTCATTCTGTCGTCAACTGAAAGACTGAGTTTCTCAGAATTTAGGACCTTTTAAAAGTAGTCATTTCAGGACTTCATTTACAACAATATTAACCCTTGAACATCACCAGCAATGACATGTCCAGCTTGACTATAGTTGAAAAAAGACGAGGAACAAGACCACGCAGGCGGATTAAGTATAAGATGGTCTATATATCTAGGCACTTCAAAGTTTGTTTATAATTTATAAAGTTTGGATGCAATAGTGGAAGAACATATGTAGAAAATACAGGGTGTAGACTTGAACTTGAAATATGTTGGAATACAAAACTGAACTTTTTATGACGTAGAATATTGCTTATGTTGACGGCATCTAATGCTTTGTTAGTAAATTTGAGTTTAAAGAATCGGAAGGAATATAATCCATAACCCGAGGTGTTTCAAAGAGCTTGTGATGGACAACATCTATAATCACAGAGTTCAGTCTATAAATCCAAGTATAGACTACCTGTGGCTTCATCAAATAACGTATGTAAAACTCTCAAAGGAGCACAGTAGAGTGTTGTGCACCTTTGGGTATTTCGAAAATTTCCCATCACATTCATGTTATTTCCGTGTGGACTAGTCACATCATCGTTGCATCCATATGGAAATGCAGTGCCTAGAACCTTGATCTAGTGATCTACGAAAAGGGGTAGGATTGTTTGTATGATGGTATTTTTTCCCCTCTAGAATCCTGACCCTCATGGACACGATGGAGTGGTCTGGGGAATTAAAGTATTTATGGAGAAGTTGGTTACCATCATTATTTATTTGAAATCTGTGTCCCGATATTCTTATCACTAGTGATAGTAGATGAGAGGATTAAAGGATCTAATTTTAATTAGATTGATTAAATCACAAAGGTTACACTCAATAGCGTGGACAACGTTAGGAGATTTACAGGTCAAATTTTTCAAATGTTTTTGGTACTGAACCTACATTTGTGTACGTCCGGTGAGATTACTAGTAAATGAATTTCTAGTGATTCATATATGACAGAGGTTGTTTTTTTTTTTGGGGGGGGGGGGTAATTTTGGGTTGTTTTTATTTTACTTTTTTATAAAAGCATTTTGAGATCAAGCACATGGGATCTGAAAAGGAATCACAATCTTTAATTTGGATATACGAATTCGCATTTCTGTACCAGAGCTGGGTATTTGACGACTCTACATGATGAATCTTTGATATATCGAAGGATAATCCAAGGAACACCAACCATTCTGTTAGAACATGTGCCCCTTATAGATTCCACAGAGCAACGTATTTCATACTGGGCGACGTATCAGCCAGTATTGTATCGTTATCGTTTATATATGATATATTCACGTATTATCATTTTTAAGCTGAATAAGACATTTCTAACTCGGCAATTTTTGATGCCGTCAAATGGGAAGCGCTTGTATTGTCACTCGGGGGTAAGAGCCTGTAATCAAGTTAATGTATCTGTCTACAAACCTTAACTTTATGATTTTTTCTTGCTCTCGAAAAACTGTCTATTGTATACATCATATGAAATCCTGACCACTGTGCACCTGACAAAGCCAAGGTAAGAAATTCAAACCTGCCGTGCATTCCATATACAGAACATAAGACTATCTACATCAAATGAAAAACACCACCAGTTTGGTCTTTGATTTGATAGCAAACTGCGAATATCCATCATTACGTTTTCTCTCGGAACTTGTAGAATTCTATCGTCGCAAACCACGGCCTGTACCATCCTCTCCTATCTAGTATATGCGGACTCCGGACTGTTGCTTGAGACGAATGGTAGAACTCCTGAAGGATATCGAAAATTGCGACATAACTTTTGAATTCTATTTGGCAAAAAAATCTTGTAGAATTTTAAAAAAAATTCACGATCTAATTAAAAGTAGATCCTTTGACTCATGTACATGTATATCGATACACAATGTGTAGCGACGTACGTGAACGGATCAAAGGATCTAAATTTCAATTAGATTGTAAAATTCATGAAGACGTTTAAAATTTAATTTCTTAAGTACATGCAGGGGAAATATAATTCTAATGAAATACCACACAATATATTTAAAAAATATTAATAGAAGTATTGTTTCATAGGCAAAATTAAAAATTGGGATATTTGCTAAATTTCTTAAAAATTATACAGTAGTTAAAAAGCCTGGAAGATATATAACTAAACCCATGGATGTAGGAATTCTGTAGTGATTGAAGGCAGCTCGTTATCGAATTTGTCACTTTGGAATTGGCAGATTATTCAACAAACCGTAGAGGTACAGAAAACCCAAATCCTGCTTGCCAAGTCACCCTGTCGTATTTACATGTTTCTTGTGTCAGAGCAACCTTATCAATCGGTGGGCGCATGCGCTGTAATAGTGTGAATTGTATATTAATTTATATTGATCCTCTTGATAACATTCATTTACAATCAACCTTAAAAGGTTAAGGATTGTGTGTATTCTTTACCGGAACAAAGGATGAAGTATTTTCTGCTTTTATTCTTTATTGGAAGATACATAGGTACGACTAGTACTGCTCTCTCTCTCTCTCTCTCTCTCTCTCTCTCTCTCTCTCTCTCAGAGCACTAACTGTGATTAAAGAATTTGGTAACAATTTTAAAACAGTTTAATGCACAATAATGCTTGTATACATTATACAATGTACGTAAACTAAGTAAAAATATATTGAAGCTTTTTTTTTTTTTTTTTTACTAAATACGTACAGAACATGAATATAGAAAAGTATTATTTTTGTCTATACAATGTACAAAATACTACATACATGTAATTTCATTGGAAAGACAACTTCTTCAAGACAATTTGACTTGTCCAAAATGATCAACGTGTATTGTGATATCGGTCTTGTTAACATGAATGAGTTATACTTCTCGGGGCGTGGCAGTGAGAGTTCTTTAACGTACCAACGCCTGACGCGACATGGAACCTCCGTTTTTAAGAATACCTAGCGTTTGGCGAAATAGCAATCACTACCTATGTTTACAGCTTAGGTTTAACGGGGTAATGACAAGAGCGAGGCTCGAACTCCTGATCTACCATTGAACTAGTGTTTACACGACCGATATCGCAAAGAATGTCATATACACCAAGTTCATGTACTGTAAATATTGATTTAGGAGGGTCATATCCGAGTATTAAGATGAACGAGAGATCTGGGCTCAATTCTTGATTGACTCAATAGGTGCACAAGCAAACTCTTTTCTGTGTTCTCACCCCCCCCCCTTCCTACCGCCAGAGAAAACGGAGACCGATTCGTTGTCGAGTAGGCTGAACTAGTTGTTGCTGTTCTGTCGATTTCAAATACATATATGAAGTAACCAATAAATTGTAAAGCTTATTAGGCTAAAGTATTTTATTGAGAACATTATGAAAGGTGAAGATAATGAACAGTGATCAATCTCATAACTCCTACAAGCAATACAAAATAGATAGTTGGGCAAACACGGACCCCTGGACACACCAGAGGTGGGATCAGGTGTTTAGGATGAGTAAGCATTATATATTGTGTTATTCATTTCCTGTACAAATCAGTGTGCAGACTAATTACCTTAACTCGCTGTGCATCGTTCTGTGTTGGTATCATAATAGATGAACTGGTAATAAAATTAATCTGAACATTTTTTTAAAAACTTGTCAAATATTTTCTTTAATTGTTATCGATCCCTCCAGATTTACCAAATCCATGGCTTTGTATCTTTGAAAGGACAGTACATCGCATGTTTTCAAAATATACAAAAATTATATATGCATTTTGTCTTTCTTATGCTTATAGTAATTAATTCTAATAGTTCGCCGAAATATTGCGTTGATTAGCCACAATACGGATTTAGATTTAAGCCCTGATTTTAAAAAAAGTCTCATTAATTAGTTAGGTAATCACTTGATACAGTGACGTCACATGCGACCTTCAATTACATATACATGGATGCAAATGGTTAAAAATCAACCTCGATATAGCTTAGAATTAGCACAAGATATTATGAATTTTATTTTGAAATAAGATAAGATTGATTTGAAGTAATTATATCATGGGTAATATTATTCTTTAGAAACACATTGCATTCAGTCTTAATTAAACGTCGCATAAACTGGGGGGGGGGGGGGGGGGAGGGATATCAACTTTCATAATTGTGAAATATCTGACATCCGTAACGTTGCCGAAAATGTAGACAATGTTTGCATTTATTAAGATAGGCTTAACTGACACATCCAGCTAAATTCTTAATTAGAAATTCATATTGCTCATAAAATTGTGTCACAAATATTCAAGAAATCTCTTAAATATTTAATACGACTAGATATCTCAAAGTATTGTTATGGGTAAGAATTTACCCTTAATAAAGCAGTAGAATTTTCAACAAAGACAATTAAACAAAAATGATAACATTTATTTCCAATTATTGGAAGAAAATTATAGCAATAACAAAATACTTACTTAGGACAGGTGAACAGTAACAATGTCTAATGCCGAGCTGAAGCTACACACAAAACAGTCACAAGACGGCTATCAATTCCGATCAAATTTCTGTAATTCTAGAACAGAGAAGTTGAGGCTGACCCATAACAGAATTGGGGGGTTCGTCCAGGATAAAGAAAATATATTACCGCATGTTTTCAAGATTTGTATTTTGATTTTTTTTTCTGAATTTATTGAATTTCATTGACAGCAGAATTTACCCTGTTTTCGGTCACAAATTGTCTTACTCGCCGAATGTTTAAGTGTTTGATGCTTTTAAAATAGGATGAGTTAATTAGTTTACCTGTACACTTCCGGTAGATTAAATTTACAATGAGACGAGATATTAAATTTGAGATTGTTAAAAAAAAAACTTGTAGAAGAAAATATTGTCTTACTCGCCGAATGTTTAAGTGTTTGATGCTTTTAAAATAGGATGAGTTTGATTTTCCGAAACAAACAGTTGAACAAGCAAAAGTGACGGAATTAGAATTAGAAAAAAATATGATTAGAATGAGAAAGAGATAATGTAAATTGAGAAAATGAAACTAGAAAATGAAAAATTACAAAAAAAGGGAGAGAAATTGATTGATTGTACGCTTTTTAACGTCCCTCTTGAGAATCGTTCATTCATGTGGAGACGTCACCACTGCCGGTGAAAGGCTGTAAAATTTAGGCCTATGCTCGACACTTATGGCTATTGAGCGGGGGGGGGGGGAGTGTCTTTATTGTGTCACACCTCCTGTGACATAGACCTCGGTTTTTGCGGTTTCGTCCAAAGAACCGCCCTATTTAATTGCCTCTTACGACAAGCAAGGAGTGCTGAGGACTTATTCTAACCCGGATCCCCACGGGAATAGGCGGAGAGAGAATGCGAAAAAGAAATTTTAAGACAAGAGAGATATGAATATGAGAGAGAAAATGTATATATATAATGAAAGAGCAGAGAAAGAAAGAAAATTTGAATTGGAGAAATTAAAATTACAGCACAGATCTGAAATTGTGCCTGTCAGAAATGAATTCGATGCTAAAAATATCAGGTTGGTTCTAAAAGTTCAAGAACAATCAGTTGTTGAATATTTTCTTCAGTTTGAAAAAGTTGTAGCAAAATCTCAAGCTAGTAATTTATCAAATGTTCAGACTCAGATAAAAAGAAAGTACTTTATATTGTGAGAAAAAAGGTCATCTGATTAATGAATGCTTTAAGCTTAAGGGGAAAAATGACCTTGACAAACCACAGTCACATGCTTGTACAGCATTTAGAAATGATAGAAAAGCCTTTGTTTCCTTTTTTTCTGACATTCCTGATGTTTTGGGTTTTCTGTGGAGGAGTATGAGCTCTTTCTGTCTCGGGGATTTGTTTCATTCAATGGCTCTAATGAAGTCTGACCTGTTCAGATTTTGAGAGATAATTGTACTGGTGCTGCACAGACTTTGTTGTTAAAGAATGTTTTGTCTTTGTCCGAGACTTCTACTGGTGGGTCAGTTTTATAACAGGGTGATGAGCTAGGTGTCATTGATGTTTCTTTGCGTAGAATAGATCTGAAATCAGATTTAATTACTGGACCAGTTATCATGGGTGTTCGTACTACTCTTCCTGTTCAAAGAGTTTCCTTGTTGCTAGGCAACGATTTAGCTGGTGGCAAAATTATATCAGATGCCATAGTTTGTGAGAAAATCACTTCCCACGGCGCGTCCGATGAAGAAGAAGACTTATATCCAGGTTGTACTGTCACCAGAGCAATGACCAGAAAAAATGAAGTCGAGGCTGACCCATATAACAATATTTAATAAGACTGTAACCCTTCATCGCTTCGTAATCATTAATAATATACAAATACATGGGTATTTTCCCGTAAAGAACTTTGTGATCTTAATTTTTCATTTCAGATTGATATTCCTTGTTTTACAATCCCACTATTTAGTTTGAAAATTATCGATGTGGAAGTCAGGAGTTACGCCGGTCGGGTTTTTCAATGATATTTCTTCGTTTGCTGTTACATTTGCCCGATATTTCCTTCATAAGAACACATCTTCATCAGCGTATGCAACCCTGTTAAAAACATCAATTATCATTTCCCAACATAATCGGTCTATTTTGTGGAAAAGTGCGAACTACGGAAGTCATGCATCAAAACACGACAATGCATCTGCCACAAAAGAACGGACAATGATAGAAGTACCTCTCAGAGAATGTTTAAAACGCTATATTCAGGGAATATATGCATGTACAATTGAGAGCTAGTCGATTGTTACGAAAGTCAAGGGGAAAATGGCGACAACTGGTTAGATTTTTAAAAAATAAAGCAAAGATCTACCCGCCATGAAAATTATATTTTTGACATATGTGGTTTAAAATCTCTTCTCGTTTACAATTCTATATAACAGAGAAAGATCTCAAATTTGTAAACGATCATAATGAAGTTGTATTACATATTAATTAAGCGACACCGGAAAATCCAGACTTGTATATATTGCTTAATGGCATGACTTTTACAAATGCATTTCACGCAATGAATACCACATGTAATTGTATGATATCAAATTTATGTTATCTTCCCTAGTTTAACGTTAGAGAAATTTTGCATGAAAAACCCTGATAAAAACTCGGCTACGCAAAATATTTCATTTAAAACAAATTTAAAGTAATATTGGGCATGAAAATAATTAATTTTGCCGAAAAAATTAAAAAGTTTAGTAACAAGCGATGTGCCTTTTAAAAAAGCGAAGCTATCTCATAAATCCCATAAAGAATACAAAATTTGGAGAAGGCCAAACACGGACCCCTTGACATAACAGAGGTGGGATCGGGTGTTTAGGAGAAGTAAGTATAAAATGTTGACCAGTCAAGGAAATTGTCTACTTGTCAATTCTTTTCATGTATGGGAATTTCAAATCCAATAGATCATCAGTGACCTCTTTACTTACGACACTTTTATTAATTCATTTCAATGCTAAGTAAATAGAGAGGAAGGAATCTGTGAAAATATTAATTATCGACAGGGAACTTTTTAGATATTTTTAAACCTTAGAAATTCACATCAGATAAAGCGAGTAAACCATTCCTATTTACCAAATTTGATGGTCGTATATTCTGGTATACAAAATAGTTTGCCGAAAATATTTATATTGTATTTTTTATTTACTTAAAGATATGTTTGTTTTTACATTCTTTTGTTATTGTTATGTTCATGCTTTCCTTTTTCATTTACTTTATAAAAAAAAAAAGTGTCACGACCAAAACATGAACTCAAGCCCTATACTAAACATTCAGCATATTAACGCTTTAAGAATTTAGAATTTGCTCTTAAGATGTAAACTCAGCTATTGATAGATGAATTTAAAATCAAAATTTACATTAAAAATTTGTCAGTAATATGCATGTAGTTGATTGTATTTCAGAGTTCACGGAGGCGACTTGCAGTGACAAATTTAAAGTGTATCCCCATCATACCGCATGCCTGTCTCGGGCTCCGAATTCTAAACCAGGTAAGGTCAATAATCCCTATTCTTTGATGCCGTTGGTTCTTGTTTAATTTACAGGATTTATTTCACAATTGATTCGCGACCTCACGTCGTTATCCTGACCACTGACACTCAAGGTTTGCCATCCGCCAACAACGATAATGTGTTACTTGTAAGATCATTTATTTTGGTAGATCTTCTTAATTTATGTCCAATGTGTTTCTGAAAGGTAACTAGGTGGGACTTGTTGGGTAATAGAGGTTTCCATGATTTAATACGGATTAAATCAAGCCGCCTGTTTGACAAATTTGTTTCTGTGTAAAAGCTAATTGACCAAAGCATGGACTTCCTGTGCGATTCTTTAACCGAAAAGATGAGATTCAGTGACGATTTCATGTGTGAATGGCTGTGTGAATTTAATTGTAAACAACTGTATGTTTCAACAAGAAAACATAGACTAGAAGGGTCAAAGTAAATATGCCATTGAACTGAAGTCTTCCAAATGAAAGACTCCACTACCCTGAGTTTCTAACGCGCGCGCACGCACGCACAACAGACACACACACTCTTATCTATTTTAAATGTACACTTACATACCATTAATGTACACTTACATATATACCATAATTATGACTATGAAGTAAATTCACTGGAAGCTTTTTCCATCAACAGCTGATATTTCTTCCTGTATGGAAACTATATAGATTATGCAAGATTTTAATGATTCTTCTAAAATACAACTTGGACTAGTACTTTTTTTAAGAATGTTTTTTTTTTTTTTTTTTTTTTTTGGTTGGGTAAAATCATAAAATCATCCATACTCGATATTCTTTTCCAATAAAATGTTTCACTCACTGTACATGCCGTAACGATATTTATCAATACTTTCAAGGTTATTTTATTCACGAGGATGATATGCTATATATTTTCTTTTTTTTAAATCAAATAAAACTTGAAGAAGTCATTGTGATAAACGAAGATAGCCAGAAGTAGCGTTGCTCCCTTGTCATCTGAAAATTCCTAAATTATCTTCAAAACCTGGAAAACTTACGTGCCTATCACCATACAAGATTTGACTAATTGAAGTTTTCCAACAATTCTTATCGATTCTCATTTCATATGTTTTGTTATGTCACAATTAAATTTTATTTTAATGAATTAACAGGAAGTGTGACACCGCAGGAGGTGGTAGACGCCCACAATAAATACCGAGGAATAGCCGTCTCCAAAAACGGTGCTCTTAACATGATGAAGATGATCTGGGACCCGGAAGTTGCTATGGTTGCGCAGAGGTGGGCGGAAAACTGTAAAACGGAACATGACGGAAACAGAGAGCGGTTTATTCCTGGTAATTCACAGTATACACGGCTTAATGCAATTAGATTGATTAGAATTCAAAACACGGATATGTACAAGGGAAAAAGAATTATGAAATCGGCCTTTTGCTCTCAAATGGAAATGGGATGACCGGTTCTTAAACATGCAACTTTGCAAAATACACTTTTTCGTGCAATTTTTCAATGGATTCTAAAACAATTTCCTCATTAAAGTAATGTAGTGTGCCATATTTTGTATGACTACTGCATTTAGTATATTCAAGGACATTTTTAGAATAAACAACTTAGTAAACAACGAGTGTTTCAGTGACGTTTGATTTGAAATCAGATCACGTCTTATTATTGGGTTCATATTCAATTTAATTGCAGAAATTAAAAACAATCGAAAAGCATCTTATGATTTACAGTTCTTCTCCAAGAGAATAATTGCGGTTACTTTTCCGGAAAGTAAATTGCTAATTAAAATTCTAATCAACTATTTGAAGATTGCGTAAAATGGAAATGTAATGCAGGAGAGTTGTGACACTTTTTTTTTAGGTCGATTTACGCTAGGACAGAACCTTGCATACAACCACGCTGGGTCAATGACGTGGGAGGCTGTCGTCAAGCTGTGGAATGACGAAGAGAAAGACTTCACGTATGGAACAAGCAATAACAAGTATATGAAAGTCGGCCACTATACTCAGGTGCATACACTTCACGTTATTATGTTCCCCAAACAAAGTTTGGGAACATATTGTTTTTACTCTGTTTCTTATTATTATTATTATTATTATTATTCTTTTTCTCCGGTACTTTTTTGTCCGGTAGTGTTCTCAGAAACTACAAAAGGGATCGATATGAAACTTTCCAGGATGATAGTATAGCGTTTGTAGATGTGCATAGTGATAGTCCTTTTGTCTGCATGTGCATGCACGCGCGCGCACGTGCATTGCAATTTTGGTACAAAAAATGGAAAATCAGAATATTGAAGGAAGCGATATAAAACCTAACTAGGATGATAGTATATCATTTGTACATATGAAAAATAATAGTTATTTTGTCAGCACGCGCACGCATGCGCGAGCACACGCATTACAAAATTTGTACACTAACTTTGGAATCAGTCTAACTTTTTTGTTGTTCATTGAAATGGCTTGAAATTCATATCATAGATAGATATTGAGACCCTTAACTGATTTGCATGGTCGAAATTACCAATTTGCACGCGCATGCACGTGCGCTTCATTTTGATTGGATAATACTAAAACCTTTGTAACTATCTTTTTTATGAAGCGAATGAGATGATATTCACAGCATACATAGACAATATGTGTATCTATATATTGGTGTAACAAAAATATGCCAACGCACACGCGCATGCGCGTGCAACGTTTTTTAAATGTTCAATATTTAAAGGACGATAACGTTTTTGTTTTTCTTCAAATTCTATTGATATTAATGGTTTAGATGTGTCTTGGTACTCCTTACAAATTGCTGTGGTTAGAATTACTGCTCAGCACGTGCATGCACGTGTGCTGAATTCTGATTGGACGATTTTTAAATCGCTATAACTTCCTTATATTTGGTGAAAATGTTATGAAATTCACACTGTGGGTATATGATACACATGCCTGTTGAATGACATCAACAAAAATTCGGAATCATACACGCGTGCGCGTGTATGCGCGTGCAACGCTTTCTTTCATTTTTTGGTACTGAAATGACCATATTGAACGTACTACATGTAATTAAAGGCTAAAATAAAATGATTTTTTGCTATAGATTCACAAGGACATCACTTTTTAATTGGGGGAGGTTTGGGGAACATCTGTAACGGTCCCCGTTACAATTAGAACTAGTTTCCAAATATTTTAAACTTGGGGGGAAAAAAACTGTTTTAAAAGTTCAAATTGTCATACATGCACATTATGAAAGCATACAACTTAACTCTTTAGCCTTTTGAAATTCACTATTGTGAATGAAATTGATATTTGTTCATCATGTTTCATACATATTTACGTTACATTGTTTGCCATGGCCATTGCTTCCTTTTAAAATCAAACACTCGCCCTTCAACGACGCTCAAATCAAGAGAGCGGTCACTCAGTGACCTGCTACCGATGTTTTCTTTCTGTTGCTAGGATTCAGATTCACGATATAACATATTGCTTTAGGATGAAATTCGGTTAACGATACATAAAATAAACTATGGTAACAGAATAACCGAACTTCCATATATTGTATGAAAGGCACTTTTAATGTTTGTTTTGATTATAAAGATTTTACTTTAGTTGAAACACTGAGTAAAATCAAAGTACAATTTCCTTGTACGGGATGAAAAAAAAATAGTACTATGGGAGACTTTTCTTTGCGGGTACAAAAATCATAGAAAAGAAAACCATGAAGCGGTATAGTTATTATGTACAACTGTAAATAGCTGTGAGAGTAGCATTACCTATACCTAATTAAAACACATTTACGAGGAAAACTTCCTATTTACCGTCTTCAATGATAGTTGTTGTGTTTTTTTTCTGCACGTCTTCCAGTTTTTTATGCTTGTTTTTATTCGTCTTCCAACTGGTCTGTTACTGTAAAAATTGTATGCTTGTTTCTATTTCTATTCGTCTCCCAGCTGGTCTGGTCGGAATCTTACGTTCTTGGATGTGGCTACAGCGATTGCAACGGAACCCATCTCTACGTCTGCAACTACGGTCCTGCGTAAGTACCAGGATGTAGGGTTACGGGTCTTTAATTCTACTGGTATATATTGGATAATGAATAAGCTTAGCAAGCTTTCTTTACTTGTTTAGAGGAAACAGCCCATCCAGTAGATTAGGAACACCTTACGAGAAACACGGACCTCCATGTAAAAGCAGCGATGGCAACGGGCTATGTGGTATGAATGATATGATTATTGCCATAGTAACAACCTCTGGAGCACGATAATAAAGTTTATTTTATTGTATTAAAAGTCTTCTTTGTGTTGGAATTTTTCATATTTCAACTTAGATCAAATGTGAATTATTGTGACATAAGGTCTTTAAATTTTCGTTTTTGTGACTGTTGTCAATTTGATTCAGAGTGTGGGGTCGAGGCATGTGAAGGAAATATAAAGAAAAACCACACAACATGCGCATGTGCATGTCCTGGTTCTACTATTTACACAGGAACTAAATGTGAATGTAAGTCACTGAATTATATTTCATTAAACATTGTCGTTTGTTTCCATGACTAATGATAATTTAAACCAGCCATTAAATATTTCAGTGACTTGTAGAGGAGCGCAGGACCCATCGTATTGTTCGATTTCTTACACAAAGGATCAATGCGTCAGGCTCAGTAATGTGGCCTTCGATTGTCCATTCCTCTGTAACGTTTGTCCGTGTGGGTATTTCTCTCTCTCTCTCTCTCTCTCTCTCTCTCTCTCTCTCATCGTAATCATATTCAGATCAGCTCCCAGACATATAAATCAGTACGCGATACCTGTCAGGTAGCTCCACTTCTCCTGCTGAGATCTACTAAGTTTATGTACGTAATTGTGATCAGCTCTGCCTGGGATCTGAATTTAATCAAAGTGTTATATATGTACTACATAGCTTCTTGTTTATAGTTTGATTAAGAGTTAGATAAAACCGACAGTGTAAAATATACCGGATAGCTATAACACGTGATCATGATTGATTGATTGAACATTGTTTAACGTCCCTCTCGAGAATATTTTACTCAAATGGAGACGTCACCACTGCCGGTGAAGGGCTGCAAATGCTCGTCGCTTATGGCCATTGAGCAGGGAGGGATCTTTATCGTGCCACACTTGCTGTGACACGGGGCCTCGGTTTTTGCGGTCTCATCCGAAAGACCGCCCCATTTAGTCGCCTCTTACGACAAGCAAGGGGGTACTGAGGACCTATTCTAACCCGGATCTCCACGGGATCGTGAAATTAGTCACGTGTCTACAGATAAGTATCCATATCATTAAACGAAGTTCAAGTAACATGCGCACGATAGACATTGTGTGTATATGTAATCAAAAGATTAGCTGCAGTAATACAGCCCTCTCCGACTTCTATCATTGGGAGAGGGTTATACATGTACAACTCACTCCTCCAACATTTAAACATTTACTGATGTTCTGCATTTAAAAAAAAATGATATATGTTTCTTAGTTAATACATAAATTTACAACCTGTAAAATGAAAGGTGAAGATAACGAACAGTGATCAATCACATAACTCCTATAGGCAATACAAAATAGAGAGTTGGGCAAACACATATCTCTGGATATACTAGAGGTTGGGTCAGGTGCTTAGGAGGAGTTAGCATCCTCTGTCGACTTGTCACACCTTTCTGAGCCTTATGTCTTGATTAGGTAAACGGTGTAATCCGTAGTCAAAATCAGTGTGCCAAGAACGGCCTAACAATCGATATGAAACATACCAGACAGCATTTAACCCAATGATAGGTTGTATTGGCAAACTATATCGTTATGACGACCAAAGGATTTGCGAAATGCTGACTTTAAGAGACTGTTGAAACCCCTGCACCATCAGTTTGTTTGTCAGTAGCTTACCTCGATTTAAAAATTTACTATACGCAGAACAAACTGTTGCGTATTGAATCAGTTGAGAGACATAAACACCATGTGCAGGTGATAGTGGAAAATTGCTACATAAATATGGGAAGTTGACGATGGAGAAGCTGAAATCATCCCGTTTATCATGAAGTTGAGTTGTTAGTTTGCCGTTAATATCTATTTTCAATAAAATATCTAGCTAGGAAGCAGAAGTGGAAGACTATGTGGTGTACTTTATTTCGAGTTCACAGGGATATATCGAATCAGCATATGAATGAAAATTATTGTAATTGTTAATAGATAAAACGTCGTCGATGTATCCAGATGTTGCATTGAAGGTCATAACAAGAGACTTTTTAGTTCTCATGTAGAAGTTTTTTTTAATAAATTCTGCTTCGAAGTTCTACATGATGTTTGATTTTTAAAAAATCACCTTTTTTTGACATCCAAGCTCAAAATTGGTACTCTAAGCGATTGAGTGTAAACAACATGTAAGAGACACATACAGGAAGTTTATTATAGGTTATTTTGCACCATTAAAAAGATCGTATGGAATTATAGACCTTTTCCAAAAACATCAGAATAAAAAAATCGGAGAGGGTTACATTATTGCAGCTATCAAAAAATAGACACACTATTCATCCGTAATTCAAACACGATATGGATAAATAATTACAACACGATAGACACGGTATAAATGAGTAATCACATCACCATAGACACGGTATGGATCAGTAATTAAAACACGATAGACGATATGGATGAGTAATTACGGTATGGATGAGTAATCATAACAATATAGACACGATATGGATGAGAAATCACAACAAGATATACACGGTATGGATGAGTACATTACGGTATGGATGAGTAATCTCAACACGATAGACATGATATGGTTGAGTAATCACAACACGTAGACACGGTATGGATAAGTAATCACAACACGATAGACCCGATATGGATGAGTAATTACAACACGATATATCTAAGTAATCACAACATGACAGTGTGTTTTAGGGGGGACATTTTTTCTCTTTTCTTCAATTTTGAATTGCACAGAAATACCCCCAACTCCTCTTGATCCGTGCGTGAGGTGATATTAAAGTATATTAGCTTGACTTTGGATTCTCTTATCTTAATCAGATGCTGAGAAAGGTTACATAGAAGGCAGTAAAATACCACAATGTGTAAAGAGTGGAGGATGCTCAAGCAATTCCAATGGATCTAGTGGTAACGGATCTAACGGGAGCGGAACTGGTAAAAGCGGGAGTGGATCCGATCAAAATAACGGAACAGGCATTGAAGCAAGCATGTCACATGTACTGTTGGTTGTAATTTTCTCCATTATATATATATCTAGATGATTTGATAAACACTATCTAAAAGCCAACTCCGAGAGGAGTAGCAATTATGAGATATGTCCATTTCAAAAATTATAATTTGTGCTCGTATTTCAAAAGACTTCTAATGAATTATTCATGGATTTAAAAATAAAAATCTAGAATGGTTTACCTGTATGTTTGAAGAAATTTGTTTCTAGATAGAGACTTGAAAACTTGTGCATCAAGACCACAATTAGTATTTTTGTTATCTATTATAGATTAAAGTTAATTGATCTCTAAAGTGTATGTACAATATATAGTGCTGATAAGGAGATGAGAGTGGAACACTAAGATATTTTCTGTAAATAACTAATACACCGTATATCGACCATACATGTACACTGTAATAGGGGTGCTTTGCTTTCATAATAGATACATAAAACAGGATTAATATTTCAAACACGATATAATTGTACATTTTGGTAAAAAGATTAGATACAGTTTCTAAAGCAGTGGATTCTCAAGTATTAAAAGCAAAGACACACGGGGAAAATTGCAATTTTCTGACGGTGATAGATGATTCTGTTTATGTACATCTCGTATCTTAAAAAGTGTGATGACATATGTATTTTATTTGATAATTTGTTAGTTTTAACTCTGATGAATGGAAATAAATACATTTTTCAAACTTGTATCAGATAAAACTGCGAGTATGGAGTTACCTTAAACAATATTCAATCAATTTCAACATACATGTACGTGTAGCTAATAATGAAACACTTTATTATAAAGCCTATATTGTTTATAATTCATGCTTAAGATTAGGAGATCCATTTCCTATATAACGCGGACCATTGGCGGATTTAGAGGGGGCGCAGCCGGCGCCCCCCCCCCCCCCTAAAATTTTCAATATTAAAGCAAATCGCGGTATCTTGTTTCGGAAAATGTACTAAACGATAAAGAAATTTCTTCCACTCCCGGAGAAATAAATGACAAAATCCTTTGATTTCTTGAATTACTTTATTGGGAGAACTTAATTGTTTCCAAAAAAAACCCTTAAAATTTGGGTCATTTTATTAATTTCACCTTATTAAAATGATAGAAAATAGTACAAATGACTTAATAGGAGAAATATTTCAAGCTCTATAAAACCTGTAAAATCCAGGAGCTTCCGGGGGCTTCACCCCTGGAACCCCACCAGGGCTTCGCCCTGGACCCACTGCCTCATAAAGTTGCGCGCCCCGTAACCACAATTCCTGGATTCGCCCCTGCGGACCTACAAATGTATGAAGAAAGGTTCCTATGGACAGAAATCATAATATTTCATCTTCCGCTTTTATTTCTTCTATACGAAACGTGCTTGTTGTTGGTTGGTTGTTTTACGTCCCGTCAGGGCTTTTTCACTCATATTGATACGTCACCAGTTGTAGATGAAGTACCACAAATTTAGACCTATGCTTAATCGCTTACGACCATAGCAGTGATGGTTCTTTATCATGCTAACGTCTGTGTAGACACGGGAACTCCGTTTTTAAGGTCACATCTGAAAGACCCGTAATTCTCACTTCTAAACGCTGAGCGTTTGGTGAAGGAGCAATCATTATCTATGATGACGTCTTAGGTTTAACGCAGCCATGGCATGGGCGGGGCTTAAACGATCTCCCGTTACGGTTGTATTGATTGTATCTTGTTTAACGTCCCTCTCGAGAATTTTTCACCGATATGGAGACGTCACTAAGACCGGTGAAGGCCATCAAATTTAGGCCTTTGCTCGGCGCTTACGGCCATTGAGCAGTGCGGGTTATTTAGCGTGCCACACCTACTGTGACAGGGGACATCCGTTTTTAAGGTGATCTCCAAGGACCCGTGACATTCACATCTGATGCCGAGCGTTTGGTGATGGTACTGTTCAACTGTCACTACTGCCACTACCTGTTTTAACGACTTCGGTTTGTCGCGGCCGGGATTCGAATTCCGGCCTTCCGCATGCGGGACGAACGCTCTAACCTCTAGGCCACCGAGGCAGTCTCTCCCGTTACGAAGCGAACGCTCTACCAATGAGGTATCACAACCGGTTGAAACTTGTTTGTTTGGTTGGTTGATTAGTTGTATATTGTTTAATTTTTCACTCATATGGAGACGTCACCACTGTCGGTGAAGGGCTGCAAAATTTAGGCCTATGTTCAGGCGCTTATGGCCATTGAGCAGGGAGGGATCTTTATCATGCCACACCTGCTGTGGCACGGGACCTCAGTTTTTGCGGTCTCATCCGAAAGACCGCCCCATTTAGTCGCCTCTTACGACAAGGAAGGGGTACTGAGGACCTTTTCTAACCCAGATCCCCACGGGATTGAAACTTGTTTGTGTGTTGTCATTAGATGAAATGTATAATCGCGTATCACCATGAGACAAAGTATCATGTATCAGAATGAGACTATGTATTATATAATAGCGTATCAACATGATATGATGTATAGCATGTTATAATGGCACGATGTATAGCATATCACTGTGGGACATGCATGGCGCACCATACACTGTAAGACAGTGTTTTGTGTACTACCATGAACAGGATGTGTAGCGCATCAACAAGAGAGGATGTATAACGTATCAGTATTAGACGATGTATAGCTTAGTACCATGTGGCGATGTACAGTGTACTACCAGAAGACGATGTATCGCGTACCACTATGAGACGATGTATCGCGTACCACTGAGACGATGTATCGTAAACTACCAGAAGACGATGTATCGCGTACCACTATGAGACGATGTATCGTGTACTACCATGTGACGATGCATTGCGTACCGCCATGAGACGATGTATCGCGTACTACCATGAGACGATGCATCGTGTACCACCATGAAACGATGTATCGCGTACCACCATGAGACGATGTATCGTGTACTACCATGAGATGATGCATCGCGTACCACCATGAGACGATGTATCGCGTACCACCATGAGACGATGTATCGCGTACCACCATGAGACGATGTATCGCGTACCACCATGACCCGCCATCAATTCAATGATTTATAAAAACTTCCTGTACTTTGACAGTGGACAAAAGTTTCGGGACAATTAAAAATTTCACTATATTTTTCATAGGAAGTGATGATAGGGTTTTGTCAAAAGGAATCGTTCCAAGCCATTTTGATCCAATTTTTCTATACTTCACACCATTAAACTTATAAGTGTTTAAAGTAGTACGGTCCGAATTTCGACATTTTTTCCCACCTTGTAGAAACGCTCTTACTTCATCGCACGCACGTATATACATGTATGAGGCTGTACGACATGTCATACATTATTTCACCTGTTTTGACCCAAATTATTTAATTTTAGATCGGTGTTTAAAAACAACCGTCACTCGGCCATTTGCACGAATGAAATGACAGTCACGTGTCCAGTTCAGACTTTCAAAGGTACATTATGTACGTGTACTTATCTCTGTGTAAAGCTGTGAATTCCGTTACAACAATACCGTGCCATAAGTTTAAAAGAGAAAAAATCTATCAAATACCTCTTAGTAATTCGTGTTTTACGCTCTTTCAGCCTTAGGTAGATCGATCCTCGTGTGATGTCATAGGTTTTTGCAAAAATCTTTATTAAATTAAACTTTGCGCATGTTAGAAATATATCTTTCAGAGGAATTTATTCACTGGATAGAATGAAAAATTTGGTAAACTATTGATAGTGAAAAAATGTATATTCCATTGAAAATCAATTATTTATAAGGAAAAATGTTGTCATGGGCAATTTTCCCAGCGAAAGGTGAAGACAACGAACAGCGACCAATCCCATAACTCCTACACTGTACAAGCAATACAAAACAGAGAGTTAAGCAAACACGGACCCCTGAATATACCAGAGGTGGGATCAGGTGCCCAGGAGGAGCAAGCATCCCCTGTCTACCGGTCAGCCCGCCGTGAGCCCTATATCTTGATCAGGTAATACGAATGAAAGGTGAAGATAACGAACAGTGATCAATCTCATAAATCCCATAAGCAATGCAAAATAGAAAGTTGGGCAAACACGGACCCCTGGACACACTATTATATCAATAAAACAGCACTTCGTTACTTTTGATAAGTCATTTACAGGATCCCATGTTCATAAAAATTAGATAATTGCAAAGGATCTCGCAGAATATCCATGGATTACTTTACCCATAGAGGAGATGGGAGTAGTCACTCAAAGTCATTACAAGCGTGCAATCTATGTCGCCGGCACTTTATTAGAAAACAATCTATGTGTATATCAAATCAGATGTACATGCAAGGTGAAGATAACGAACAGTGATCAATCTCATAACTCCTACAAGCAATACAAAATAGATAGTTGGGCAAACACGGACCCCTGGACACACCAGAGGTGGGATCAGGTGCCTAGGAGGAGTAAGCATCCCCTGTTGACCGGTCACACCCGCCGTGAGCCCCATATCCTGATCAGGTAAATGGAGTTATCCACAGTCAAAATCAGTGTGCCATGAACGGCTTAACAATCGGTATGAAACAGTCAGACAGCATTTGACCCAATGCGAGGTTGTATTGACGAACTAGATCGTTATAACAACCATAGAATTTGCGAAATGCTGACTTCAATCGAGACTGTTGAAATCCCTGTACCATCAACTTGTTTGTCAGTAGCTTACCTCGATTTAAAAACTGACTATACCCAGAACAAGCTCTTGCATATCGAATCAGTTGAGATATATAAACACAATATGCAGGTGATAATGGAATATTGCTGTTAATGTCTACTTTCAATAAAATATCTAAGTATGAAGCAGAAGTGGACGACTCTGTGGTGTCCTTTATTTCGAGCTCACAGGGATATATCAAATCGACATATGAATGAAAACTATCATTGTTAATAAACAAAACGTCATCGATATATCTAAAAGTCGAATTGAAGGTCACAGCGAAAGATTTTTTCTTCTCACGTAGAAGTTTTTGAATAAATTCTGCTTCATATGAATATAAAAACAGGTCAGCTAACAAAGGAGCACAATTCGTGCCCATGGGAATTCCAACAGACTGTTGGAAGACCTGATCACCAAAGACCACGAAGATATTGTCAATGAGGAACTCTAGCATATTTTTTATTTCAACTTCAGAGTACTTGTGCGTGGAATCAGAGTGGTGTTTAACAAAGTAAGTTTTTGAATGACTGATCACTAGATATGAATATTTCCGTTTTCTGTTTTTGTTGAAGAAGCAACTGTCTATGATGTCAAAAAGTCTAGTCTTTAATTTATCGTGAGGAATGGTCGTGTATAGTGTTGAAATTTATCGTGAGGAATGGTCGTGTATAGTGTTGAAAAGTCATAGATTTTAATGCTATTGATTTGGGAAAAATTCTGTGATTTCAAGTTTACTAAAAGTTCTTTAGAAGTTTTTAGAATCCACATTTGATTAACACCACTTCTGGCATATGTAGTCGCACAGTAAGTTTGAAGTTTCTCCTTCACAGCTGTTAACATTTTCGTGAGGAGCAAAGATAGGGGCTTGGTAGAGCACTTACTGGATCCAGCAATGTATCTTTGTTTGTAAGGGTTTTTATGTAGTTTAGGAATCCAGTATAGGTACGGTAACTCATATTCATTCGACCCATTGACTGGAATATTAAATGCGTCTAAAACTGAAGCATGGTTTCGAAGAATTTCGTCTTTTGAAAGGGCAGTTGGAGTATAAGTATGATTACCAAAAGTGGAATTGATGCCAAGTTCGTTTAAAATACAGTTGTAATAATGAGCCTTACAAACAAATACAATGTTGTTACTAGCTTTGTCAGTTGGAACCAAAACATATTCCTCATGTAACCTATCTAATTCTTTTATCACTTCTGGTTTACTAAACACAGAAGGATAGATGGTACGTACTTTTGTTTTCATGTGTCTAATGCGGGATTTTGATATCCCTCTTAATATGCTTTTAACCCATTCTGACAATGTATCAAGTTCTTCTTTTTCATATTTAACCCATCGTCTGGCATAATCTTCGACAGAACTCATAATAGAGATGAAGTTCTGTCGCCAATTAAAAGACCGAGGTTCTCTATATTTAGGACCTTTAAGAATAAGTGATTTGAGGTCCTCATTTTCAACTATATCAACATCACCAGTAATGACATGTCCAGCTGGACTATAGTTGAAAGCTAAAGAACAAGAACATGTTGGTGGATTACGTATAAGATGGTCTATATCTAAGCACTGCAAAGTTTGTTTATAATTGAAAAGTTTGGATGCAATAGTAGAAGTATAGCTGTAGGAAATACAGGGTGTAGAGTGTGTGCTATACTTTCATGGACCTATAGCCTCCTTAGGCATGATATAGTTTTTCTTTCCTCTTTACATATAACCTTTGTAGGAAGCCTAGATGCCCTCATTTTGTAACATACGTCGACTTAATCTTTTAGAATTGATTAACAAGCAAATGAAGAAGAAAAAACTGAGACGGTGTTTATTGATTTTCTTTGCATTGTTTCCATTTGTATAAAAGTTTAACGCCTTTTGCGTATGTCTTTAAGCAGAAGCGTGTATATTGTGCATGTACCACCCTAGGGTCAATGAAACATCCAATAAATGGCCACAGATTACATCTTATTTTATTTATCGCTAAGATATATTTTTAAAAAAACCTTAGGAAATAGGTTCATCAAGCGATATTTGAATATGGCATTGAGACAAGTTATTATTCTCCAAATGTAAGAAATGTAACTTTCGATACAAGAAACGTTTTATCAACACGTACTATTTCCTTCATGAAAATTTCGTAGCGTACTGAGAGTAAGATTTAGACTGGCAAATGCTGTAAATTTCATTTCTTGCCATAATTTAATGTTCGCCGGTCTTATAAAGAAGCCAATGATTCACCTGAAATTCAACAAACGCGTCAAGATATAACATTCGTTACTGAAACATTTACTAAAGGGCAAATATAACAATTCCTCGCGCATTTCTGCCGGCTGTCTGCATCATGTGATACCTGCTATGAATATTTGAGTTTGAGAATCGATAAAGTCAAACTTTGAGAATTATGATTACTTTTCTCTTAGGGTAAGTAACTGCAATATATTTATACAATATTGACTGCGCAGACGGAATTTTCTGGTCTGAATATGTTCTTCTGATATTCACATTCTAAATACCTGGTATACGCAATTTCCGAGTTGCTCAATTTCATTCCGTGGGCATCCGTGTTAGAATAGGTCCTCAGTACCCCTAGCTTGCTTGTCGTAAAGAGATGACTAAATGGGGCGGTCCTTCGGATAGCAGGCGCGTAGCTACGTTTACGTCAAAACGCCCGGGCGTACACACAAAAAAAAACCCAACTATTCAATGCTACAAACATAGGTGAAAAATAAGTGTCTGCAGTATCTGCGGTACATCAGTCTCCCTAGGACCCCCTACCAGGGCCTTGCCCTGGACCCGCTGGGGGCCTTGAGCGGCCCCCAGACCCCTCGCCGTACAATAGGCGTACACATTAATTAACTCAGGCTACGCCACTGGATAGAAGCGCAAAAAACCGAGGCCCTGTCACAGCAGGTGTGGCACGATAAAGATCCCTTTCTGCTCAAAGGCCGTAAACGCCGAACATAGTCCTAAATTTTGCAGCCCTTCACTGACAATGGTGACGTCTCCATATGGTGAAGGATTCTCGAGGGGGACATTAAACAATATACAACCAACCCAATAGTTGTTTCCCTTTGTTGAACTCTTATGCACGGTGAGACACTAAATAAGTTTTCGTACA
This sequence comes from Ostrea edulis, assembly GCF_947568905.1. Lineage (NCBI taxonomy): Eukaryota > Metazoa > Mollusca > Bivalvia > Ostreida > Ostreidae > Ostrea > Ostrea edulis. Next base: position 81,663,629 of record NC_079169.1, read on the forward strand.
CACGCGGTGGGTACAAATGGTTATCGCTGCATTCATGTATTGCCTAAATGTGTGTGCAACCTCCTGAACTCCAGGGAAACATAAATTGAGTAATTCTATGAGTGTTTTTTATAGTGGATAATTTTTTGTTGTGTTGTTTAGATATTTTCGAAGAAAACCTGAATTCAATGTCTTTCTCAATTCAGAAAAATATCTGCCCAACCACGTCCAATACAAGCTATGAAATAATACATGGAAAAGTTTCTTACACATCATATTGATCAAGGAATAAGTAACATATAGGTTACATGGGAGAAAAGTTTTGAAAAATAAACCAAACTTTGACCTGTTTAAAAAAAAAACTAAAAAAAAAAACTGTCATATCAATTTAAGACGAATGGACAACAGATCCATTATGTACAATGTATCTAGACCTACCATTACAATACACTAGCTGTACAATACGCATATTTAAAATGGTCGGTAAACCCTGATTTTGAAACCTTTTCACGCTTTTATTGACCTTTAGTGATTACAGGTTTAAGGACTTTTCCGTCCCATAGGACTCAGGGGCCCGTTTTACAAAAGGTCGTAAGTCTTAAATTAGTCGCAAGACATAACTTACGATTTGAGACCGTTTTACAAAGATTTAGGATTTACGAGTTACGATGAAATTCGGCCTTAAGTCTACGACCGCCCGGTGGCGACCCTATGTCCCACGTTTTGTCGTAAGTGCTCCATAAAATCTTTGTTACTATGCCCGGGTTATTAAAATAATTCAACATGGCTGCATTTCTAATGTTTAATGTTATAAATGAGACTCATAAAAAACGTGCGTTGCGGGTGTTTCGCGATAGAAATAATCCGCTGGACTACCTCGGTGATGTTGAGGTAGTCGAGAGGCATCGTTTGCCCAGGCGGTATCTCTACGAGTTAACAGATTTAGTGCGGGGAAACGTAGAGCATCTTACAAACCGAAGCAAGGCTGTACCAGCTATTATTCAGTGCATACCATGATTCATTATTGTCTGCACACATAAAGGCCTGCCCTGCCTCCTTTGTTTACTACAATGCGTCAATTCCTTTGATGACTTCGTCACACAAAATGTGGTTACGTACTCGTATATTTCCGTCAGTGCGCGGATCAAACAAATGTAGCAATTTTAAGTGTGTGCCATAGGACCCATTGCAATGTTTTTACAATATTTGTATATTCCGGCATAGACCATACTTTTTCCAATGATCATGATGATGTTGACTACTTCAAGCATTTTTAAAAAGAATGTATGCATGTCATATCAGATCTTATTTCGACACACCCATCCACACGTAGGCCTAGTTATGTACGCCTATATTATACATGTATGCACTTACATGTACTAGTACATCATTTATATGCACGGTGTTATCCAATACCATGGTAGATTTATACCAATTATTAGTATGTATGAGAAAGACACTGTATTGGGAAAAAATTGTGAGTGAATTAATCCCTAACCATTTTCCACGTCCGCCCCTATCCATTAAATTAGTAGTATGTTTGTAATGTATTTCAAATGAAAAAAGAAATTGTGAGTGAATTTATTAATTAATAACTACATCCCCCCATTATACCAGTTATTAGTATTTATGAAAAATAGACGGTGTTGCATTTTTTTTTTTAAATGTGATTGAATGCCCCCCCCCCCCCCCCCCCCCCCCCCCCCCCCCCCCCCCCCCATAAACAAGTACCATCATCCATCATATTGCTTGTTATATAGCCATTAACGAACTTCAAAGATTCACCTTTCTGTCCTATATTAGACTACTTGATACAGCCACGTACCTGTAAAATTATAATTTTATATCGCCTAGTATATCATGTATATTATACATGTAATACACAAGAATAACTCTTATTTAAAATCTAACTTTAAAAAATCAAGTTAATTTCCTTGATATTGGAAATCTGTAATTAATATTAAGATAATTAGGAATATATATAATTTGAGATCAAATAATAAGTCTAATTATTCATATAATATGCATGTATTAGCACATCTAACTTATAATTAGCAATTCGACACACACCCCCTACCTTAGTCTTTTAACTCGAATATAAATGCATGTGTATATGTATATACAATGTATGTAAAAACAAAATGCTTGCTCATAACATGTTGTGCAGTAATTAAGAATTGTTTATATGTACATGTATTGATCAGCTTCAAATGGTTAACATTTAATCAACAGGTTTTGGCTACAGTCAGGTGCCTAACTAACCCCCCCCCTTGATTTTTTTGGCGATATTTTCTTCAAAATGTGTGGATTCCCTGTCTATCCCATCCCAATTTAGGTAATCGTTTCACGTTAGGGATTGGCCTTATTCCGGTAAAATAAATCTAGTGTCCAAAAAAAAAAAATCAGGAAGGAGGGGGGGGGGGAATAGTAATCAATGTCCATACTTCAGGTGTCTGTGATTGTAATGATGGATCATCAAGATATTTGTACATTTAATGGGTGAGACGAAATGGTTCAACAATACTTATGTGAAGCTTCTTAATTTGGGAGGGGGGGGGGGGGTTACAGTATATCATCAGAAAGGTATATATAGACATTAAATTCTCGTATCTTTAATAATAGAAAGAACAATGAATATTACACAACTATTTGAAATTTCCAACTGCGAAAGTAGTACGCTCTAAATTAACAAAGCTAAAAATATCTGCCCACCCTTTATAAATTGAAACTGGCAGATATTCAAAACCATGTATTTCAAAAGAAAATCGTTTTTTGTCAGTTTCGTAAAACTACTTTTGAAAATTAGTTACATTTAGCTACTGTTGTATGCAATACTAAATTGTATACATACAGTTTGATGTCACAAATACATGTCAAATATATATACTTGTATATGAACTGTTAGTATGAATTAGTAGTTTATTAATTAATGTATCAATTAAGATTGTATGCCAACATGTTTGGTAAATCAATAGATTGAATTGAATAAATTTACTTCGCTTAATTAGCAATGCAAATATATAATTCAAAGTTAATTTGCTCCAATTTTCTTTCCTCCCCAGTGTCTGCGCGTCAAAGCGTCGGGTTTCGCGCGGTATCTATGTTCAATTCTACAACTTCATGCGCTGAAGAGTTCCATATACGACTTGCGATAAAAGAATTTACGATATACGATTACGATACGTTTTGTAAAACGGTCCAACGATCTGTCGTAAGTTCTTCAAATTTAGGACTTAGGACTTAAGATTTCCGACTTTTTGTACGGTATTGTCATCGTCTCTCTATGAAGTCTAATGTGTCTAGTTATTTCCCGATGTGATTGCCGTATAAAGATGGACGCGGAAGTTGCGTAGTATGTTCACTGTGTTTAATAAGGGACACGTTACAGGATCAACATGAGAACAACCGTGAGGTCATTTGCGTCATAAATCCTAAAAACTGTCCCTCCTCAATGTGAGGTTACAGAGAGGCGATGAACAGCGACATTAAATTAGATCTGCATGGTAAGTCATTATGTATGCACAGTGTACAATACATATAATTATAACGTACGTCTGCGTTGTGGTAAAGTTTGTGATTTAAAAACACCCCAACTGTCTTGTCCTCAGTGTCATAAATGTCGAGCAATTCTAGTGCTTTATTTATAATTCATCTCCTTTGTTGACAACAGGATTTTAAAAACTATGAAACACCACTTCGGTATATACTAGATAATACGTATATTCGTGGAATGTTTCATTATCAGGGACAGACCCAAAACATGTTCAGTGGGGTATTAAGACTTTTAAAAGTAATACTTTGTTTGCCCCAAAAGAGGGAAGGGGTTATAGCGTCCTTGAAAATGGAATAAAAATTTAAGGGGGCAGGTTTACAATGGAACCCCAACGGGGTTTGCACCATTGCAGCCAGAGGACGGGGGGCATGATTGTAAACCCCCTTTATATCTGCACAGTTTTACCTCAGTCTTTAGTGGTCGCCAATCTTCCTGAGACACTCAAACGTAATATTTATGGCAATAGAAATGATGTAAATGTAAACACAATCCGCGGCCAAGGACTGTATGAAATACAAAAGAACAAAGTACTCTTGGTATTTTTAAATTCCTTGAAAATGTAATCCATTTAATAAAATCTAACGTAGCGCCCTTGGGCATTTACGACCATGTGTAATCATTAAAAAAAAAATCTTTTTTCAGAAGAGAAATCTTCGGAGAAGAGCAAGATTCCACTACTAAGTTATCCAAGTCCTGAGACAACAGGTTCAATATGGCACTTTCATTTTCATAAGTCTCCAGGGGGAGCCAACCATGTAAAATCTAAACCACTATTTTAAATCTACGTGTATTTATAATCTTATTTTGATGAATGGCAGATAAACAGTAGTTTGTAGATTATATTAAAGTTAGTTTTATCATACAGACGTTCCGGTAGTTGTTGTGAAAGATGATGACGTTTGGAATCCCTCAGATGCACACACTCCTGATATGACCCATTGTCCCCACTGCCAGAACGATGTGGTCCCTGTTGTTGAATACAAAATGGGCTTTCTACCCCCGCTTGTCACGTGTTTCATGATTATGACGTGGTATGTATTGTCTCTCTGTTGTGAAATTCCACGTATACGACTTTAAATACGTGTAATAGCGTATACAGTGAACCTCGTTTATGGCGAACTTAAGGGGACCCCTAGATTTAACCGAGTTCGTTATAAACGTTATTCACTCTATCCGTGTAATGAATTATAGCTACAATTCTTAACGAATCTATTATGAGCAGATTTTAAAGCATATATAATATAATTTCCCAAATATTCATCATTGTGTATGGCATCGAATTTATCATTACCATTAAAAATTCACAAATTAAAATTTAAAAAAAAAACTTGGAGGTACTGACATCGTCCCTTCAATTATTCACTGGCTCAGTCACTGTATACCACCGAACTAGAAACGCGAACAAATACATATTGTTCACATATAGGTTCTGTAAAATATACATTTTACATGGTAGTAATGCAAGCGATAATTCATTATAATAGAGTTAAAATACTCGTACAAGTTAGAGGCTTGGTTTACGTTCCTATAATCCTTATTTACCTCAGACTCTTACATCTGAACGCCATTTTTAACGAGCTTATTCCGACTGAATTTTGATCGTAAGGATTTCTAAGCGAAATACACATAAAAATAAATTAATCTATAGGTACCTAAACCTTTCGTTACCGTTAATAACTTTTATCTAATAGGAAGCCAGAAGTGATAAAAGAGTCATAGTATATTTTATGTATCTGATACGATATTTCAATATTCCTTTTGGGTTTTTCTCTGGTTAGACGTTAAAAAGATTACAGAACTTTCTTCCAAACATACATATACAATACAATGTTTTTTGTCCATTAATTAGGGAACGCTTCACCTGATAGTTATCAAACTCAGTAGACATGATATTCAAGAGTAGCAGGTGACCATTATTTATTTACAAGTCTAAAGGCCTCTAAAAGGTCACAATCTCTTTTATACATGAAAGGGGGGGGGGGGTTGGACATTTTTTTTTTACAAGCATTTCTTCTGGGGAGGGGGTTGTAAGTAGGATAGAATTTTGATATAGATAACAAAAGTAATCGAATGTTTTCGATTTGTATGGCAAAGTATAAATAGTGTATAATTGTTCAAAAAGATTTTATACATCAAATGATTTAATGTGAGCGTATTTAATGTTTCAGCATCTTTTGCCTCGTTTCCTGGCTTCCGTTGGGGAACAAGCTGTTAAAGACCGTTATTCACTTCTGTCCGGTATGTAACCGTGAGATCCGCCGGCTGACCAGGATGTAAATTAACATGAATGTCCAAAGAAAACAAATCTACCGTAAAACAGGGAAATTTACCTCGTTCCAGCAGCTGATTTTACACTCATAATACGCTCCGGTGATTCCAGCAGCTGATTTTACACTCATAATACGCTCCGGTGATTCCAGCAGCTGATTTTACACTCGTCATACTACGCTCCGGTGATATTTGGTGACATGTTTTAAAAAAACACCATAAGATATATTATCAATATTTATTTGTATGTTGTCTGGTTGTTGCCTCTCTTGTGATAAGAATCAAATGATTTTATACATGTAGAATTATTATCGGCCGTCAGGAGGCGGCGGGCGATTATATGTTATAGTTTTAGAAAGACGACCGTGCCTACAGTTATAAAATGATAAACTTAATTATGTATATCAAGAGTCATCATAGTTATTTGATTATTCTATTAAATCAATCTGATTAAAATCAGCTCCTCGATCCGCTCCTTTATTTCTTTTGATTTGTCGCTACTCGAGTATTTTCTGCGAATCTAATTTTCGACACACGGAATCTGTTACATATAACGCGTACTTTTTATTTTTTCTTTGAAAGAGACAATTTATCTTTATGGTTTTCCTTCAAATGATCAGAGTTTGTAGTTTTTATTTTCTCTTTGTTGTATGCTCTATCTTATTCACTTTTCGTCAATATCCATGCGTTACTGTTTTTAAACAATGGTCAGATAGCTAGAGTATTCACTTGTACAGGTATGTGGCATTCGGGCATTATCCTTGAATTTATCCATATTTTCTCATTCTGTGCCATAACCAAAACTCAATGGGGTCTTTTGATATGATTCGACCATTTCTCTAGCCAAGGCTTAGTAAAGTGGTTTTGTTTAATTTTTCTATGTATTTATTATGTAATTTATGTATTTATAAAAAAAAAAACACACGTGATATGCAATTTCTGTATATGTGTGTCATAAATTCTGAATTAAAAAAAACATCAGGCAAATAATTTTTATGTATAAAATGTGCAAATTTTAAAATCATACAGTATCTTCTTTTTTGATTTTGGAACTTTAAATAAAACAAATTCCTCCATTTTAGTTCTGTATTTGCGAATGTCTTAAGAGTTAACCTTGCAAGCATGTCATGTTTATAATAAAATGATATTATCGCTATTATTTTTGTCTTTGGAAACTATTTCATATTCATTACTTACAAAGGGCTAATGGGACGATTTTTTTCCTGTTACAACCACCTGTATAAATAACTATATGGCAGTACGGTAAGCTCTTAGAGGAACTTGGTATTTCCCACCAAATAAATGATTATATATACCCCGGTATGATGAGCTGTTACAAAAATGTAATGGAGATTAGCTAAATGACCTTCGTTGGGGGGGGGGGGGGGGTATTTAGACATTTTTAAAAACGGTTATATGTTCTTATCTTTTCAGCTTTTCTTCCACAAAACACCAATGGCTTAGACAAACTTTATTACTGATGTCATAATTAAATTTATCTTTCCAATATATATACTTATTATAAATCATAGTAAAATGCGTTTGTCCAAAGCTGTGCTCTATGTTTTCTGAAAGAAGTTAGATTGATCGAGACATCAGTGAGGTTTAGCTAATCAACGCGTACGTGTACATTTTACCTCGTGTACTCTATTATAAGTTACTAAATGTTAGACACAATTCTAGCACGATTATTGCAAAGATCAAAGGAATGCCGCGGTCATTATCCTAAGATATAACTTCATACGTATTAACTGATTATGAGAAAATTGATACACATCTCGCTTGCACTTCGAGTTTTGCTAATGCAACAATAAAGTCGATGACTGATAATTCAGTTTTATAATCATAAAAATCAATCAATATATGTTTTAAAGCAAACTCATAAATGACTCAAGAACATTTGTCATTCAGTATGAACTAATCGTCTGCATTCCGGAAGCGATACACAATGTCATGTAAACATGGCGATGCACAGACAAGTTTTTCTTGAACTGTAATCAAAGCAATTGATTTAATCCGTTAACATTAAACTAAATCCTTGAAATATTTTTTTTTTCAAAATAGATTTAGAGTACCCCAACTATCTCACCCTTTTCGTCAGCAAAAAAAAGGACGTTTCGGAAACTATCATGACATCACCGTGACCGAATTCGTAGCTATATGAGAAAACGATCGACCGTAGTAGATTAGAAATAAAGTTATTGTTTTCGTCTGATGCAGGGTAAGCTCCTTGTTCTCAAAATGTTGTTTGAAATATAAAAACCTCGGCGTTAACATTTCTCGACCCCGGAGGTTATTCTGCAACATACACGAAAATGCGATCATTATATCTCTTAAATATAAAAAACGGTATTGAAAATTACCTCTTATAAAATTAAATAAGATTGAGTCTTTTTAGTCTTTCAATTTTGTGTTTTAACGATCCCCAAGGCAAGTTGCTATCGTATAATAGTATCATCAGGGTCCTTTCATTACAGTTATATATTTAAGAAATCAATTTCATTATCGAACATATAGTAGGGCGTGAACAGCGACGCTTCGCGAAAGTATACTTCAACGCTTCAATTCATACCCTCATGAATATCTGAAAAGGAAATTTGTTTTTATATTTTCATTCTACCTTTATTTTTGTTGGAATTTCCAGCCATTAATACAGGGGTATTATATTTATCAAGATTCAAATGTACACTGTTCACAAATGCATTGCATTCATGAGGAAATGAAGATACATGTTGATAGATATACTGTAGTTAGATAGATATATATAGTTTGTTTATTTCTTTGTTTTAAGACCCTTTGAGTATTTTTCACTGATATCGAGGCGTCACCAGCTGGGGGTGAAGTTCGACATATCATGCAGATCTGTGCTTAACACTCGGGGCCGCTTTATCGTGCCAATACCTGTCGCGACACAAGCCTCCGTTTTACGGTCATATCTGAAAGACCCGTGACTCTCACTTCTAAAGGCCGAGCTTCTGGCGAAGGAACAATCACTGCCTGTGTTTACCTCTAAGGTTTGACGTGGCCATGGCACAGAGGACTCGTACTCACGATCTTCACGAAGAGATTTATCAATAAACGAATATAATATTCATGTCTGGTATGGTAAGATATCAACGACTATTGTTTTTAATTCCCTTTACCTTACCTGATCACGACAGAGAGCTCATGGTGGATGTGGCCGGACAACAGGGGATGCTTACTCCTCCTAGACACCTGATCCCGCATCTGGTATATCCAGGGGTCGATGTTTGCCCTGTTCTCAATTTTGTAGACAAAATTGTTAAACCTGAAACTAATTGCAGCAGGAAATTTCTTAGCATAATTCTTTAGATTTTAAAGTAAATATACAATTTTTAAAAATCGGACAAATATTTCATAGAGTTTTAAACAGTCAAAGTTCGTTTCTTTGGGGGGAAAAAAGAAGAGCACATACGGTGCACCATATTTACCGGAAGTACTGCATTACCGCATATTTATAGCAGAAATAACATGAGTACTTGGCATGTGTTTGTGACCGCAAATGTATGATCCCCCCCCCCAATAATCCATATATCCCTGCTATCGATTTCACATTATTTGTAGGATTTATGAGGTTGATTACTCTTGGTTATCTTTACCTTTTTCATTTACGAATATAGCATTTTTTCAGAAGATTGGGCTCACAAATAGTCTTTTGACCCTGCTTCTGACGGTAATACAAAAGCTAAAATATACAAAAATAAAAATGATTTTAGAAGTGGATTATGAATTACGATATATGACATCAAACGTACGAATTCTCTTCTAATTTCATTGAAATGATCTAACAATTGCCCTAATGTTTTCAACCACTGTTTGGTTTTTGAAGCAATAGGTTACATGCATCAACTACGATAAACTGATACATTTTGGTGTTTCGATCTTTACGTTGCAAACACATATTTAAAAAATCTAGTTTTCATCAACACATAGATGTGGTCTATGCTTTTTATTCGAATTTCCCTGGAAAACGTAAAAATTTCACCAAGTCGGTGACGTCATTTTTCATTTATATTTCATATTATGGAAAGGCCATTGAAAGTTTAGTTTCTAACAAAATCAAAGTAGGGGGTGTTCAAGGTTCTATAGTTTAGGATGTGATTTTTATTAATGCATTATATTTCCACGAGTACAAAACACGAAAGAAAAGATGATGTTCCACGGGAGAAAGTCCTAATACAACGGACTGTTACATTTTCTGTTTATCACATTTTTCACGGTTACCGTTTTGAAATATTCCCAGTATTACCACAAGAACATTTGGAGACGTCCTGTTCACACTGTGAAATTATCACATTTGGAGACGTCCTGTTCACACTGTGAAATTATCACATTTGGAGACGTCCTGTTCACACTGTGAAATTATCACATTTGGAGACCTGTTCACACTGTGAAATTATCACATTTGGAGACGTCCTGTTCACATTGTGGATTTATCACATTTGGAGACGTCCTGTTCACACTGTGAAATTATCACATTTGGAGACGTCCTGTTCACACTTTGAATTTATCACATTTGGAGACGTCCTGTTCATACTGTGAATTTATCACATTTGGAGACGTCCTGTTCACACTGTGGATTTATCACATTTGGAGACGTCCTGTTCACACTGTGGATTTATCACATTTGGAGACGTCCTGTTCACACTGTGAATTTATCACATTTGGAGACGTCCTGTTCACACTGTGGATTTATCACATTTGGAGACGTCCTGTTCACACTGTGAATTTATCACATTTGGAGACGTCCTGTTCACACTGTGGATTTATCACATTTGGAGACGTCCTGTTCACACTGTGGATTTATCACATTTGGAGACGTCCTGTTCACACTGTGGATTTATCACATTTGGAGACGTCCTGTTCACACTGTGGATTTATCACATTTGGAGACGTCCTGTTCACACTGTGGATTTATCACATTTGGAGAAGTCCTGTTCACACTGTGAAATTATCACATTTGGAGACGTCCTGTTCACACTGTGAATTTATCACATTTGGAGACGTCCTGTTCACACTGTGAAATTATCACATTTCTTCAATGGAAAAATTACAATTTTTCACTGCTGAAGATGTAAGAAATTTCATCATTGCTAAAATGTGTAATTAGAAAAAATCAGAACCTTTGAATTCATTAAATCTATGAATCACATGTATACTATAATTATCATATCTATGGATAAGTAATATTAAAGTGAAATATCCTCTATTCTAATTAGTATGTAGCATTATCAAAGAAGAAAATACCAAACTAAGAATAAACTATGCCCATGTTTCTATTCTTTTTATATCCCCGATTTTGTACTTTTTCTTTTGAGGTGGAAGACCGCCGTGGTGGCCTAGAGGTTAGAGCGTTCGCCCCGCATGCGGAAGGCCTGTGTTCAAATCCCGACCGCGACAGACCTAAGTCGTTAAAACAGGTAGTGACAGTTCCATCGCCAAACGCTCGGAGATGACCTTAAAAACGATGTCCCGTGTCACAGTAGGTGTGGTACGCTAAAGAGCCCTCCCTGCTTAATGGCTGTAAGCGCCGAGCAAAGGGCCTGAATTTGAAGCCCTTCATCGGTCTTGGTGACATCTCCATATGAGTGAATTATTCTCGAGAGAGACGTTAAACAAGATATAATCAATCAATCATTTAAGTTGGAAAGTCTCCAGCATGTGGCAATAGATGTAAATATCTAATCACACCAGGAAAACAATAAAGATGAGCTTCAATATATTCCTACATGTAATTTGTTTTAACTCTAAGAGATAATCATAAATATCCGTGTCCTAACACACAAACATAAGATTGCCTTAAAATTTTCGATTCTGTACCTCAAGTGCAAAGAAAGTATACGAGTATTATCAAAGGGGGAACAAATTACTTTGCTCACATTCTTCTCTTACTGAAGAAATATTTTGCTACATCTAAGGTTCAGTGCTGTATTTTGTATAAAAGGATGTGACTTGACCAATGGCAATATCTCATAATAGTTGTGTTTTTCCACAAAAGACGATAGGTACATACATTGTCAAGGTAGGGCCTATATGACCCTCGTAAAGTCTTACAGTCAAGTACGAGATTTGGATAGATAGATAGATCGATAGAGAGAGAAAGAGAGATCGAGATCGAAGAATTAGAATATCTTACTTTCAGACTATCACTGCGTATGGTTACACTTGGTATAATCTTGACTGACACCAACGGGTTTCCTGGTCAACGCAATCAAAATGATTAAAATGTAAACATAACAAAATTGAATGTCTTTTAGTTTTTAAGCATGTGATATGATACACCGCGAGTCTCTTTACACCGGCGTATATTTCAGGGAGCGGTAACGTGCTCCATTCAAAATATAGGAAGAGGCTCGAGAATATCATCTCATTTCTTAATTACATAGGCTGTTACTGTTTTGTAGTCTACACAACATTCACAACAAAGGAGTTTTCTATTCTAACGTAGCCAGATTGACGGATCAATTTTAATTGAAAGAAATTTATTCTTGACGGAATGTTATTTTTATTCTAAGTTCAATTTTTTATTTGTTGAGGTGACGTCCATTTCCTGTAAATTCCAAAATTTAAAAATAAAAGGAAATTGATTTTCAAAAACCAGCAAAACAGTAGGCCTAGTGAATAAAAGGAATTCTAATATTTGGACAATAGAGGTGCCATTGTTAGTCCTGTGTTTACTAAGGCACTGCTGGGGTAATAAAAATGTCATCGGCCTGTGGTCAGACAAATGACGCTCAGGTGCATTTGTTTTACCTAAAAGGTATGTGCGCAAGAGTATAGCGTTATATTTCAATAAAAATGAAACTAGTGTTCAGCTAACTTTATTAAGCCTATAAAATGATTTTAATTCGAAGAAAGGAAAAAAGCTACAGTATGTAAGTTCACGAATAGTGTTATTTGGCCTTAGCTCTGAATGTAATTAAAAGGTACATAATTAACAAAAGCATTTGCACTTTGTTGTTAAATAGGTAGAATATGCAAAACTAATTATAAATTTAGAAGTGGGTTATGAATTTCCGATGTACATGTATGATATCATAGTGTTCCGCCATGTTTTAATGACACAAGATCGCTATTTTTCAGCGTATTTCTTTTTTCTTCTTTTTTTTCTTTTTTACTATTTGGTAAATTAAAAATAATGTAATCACAAATTTCCGAGAAGTCAGATAATGACAGAAGTGAGGGATGATACAGTGCACAGAATCCCACAAAGTACACAATGAATATAGAAGTGAGGGATGTTATTGATACAGTGCACAGAACCCCACAAAGTACACAATGAATATAGAAGTGAGGGATGTTATTGATACAGTGCACAGAACCCCAGAATCCCACAAAGAACACAATGAATATAGAAGTAAGGGATGTTATTGATACAGTGCACAGAACCCCAGAATCCCACAAAGAACACAATGAATATAGCTAGCTTTATTTAGACAGAATTTTTTATCATCAGAAAAACTTCAATTCCGGGAAAAAGACTAAAAAAACCAAATAACAAAAACCCCATCAAACGCGCCTTAATTAGTGCAAGCCACCCACTGCATGCATCACTTTTATCTGTGGTAAGTTAGTATAAGCGGTCCAATACATACATTGCTTTTCAATGCCTACTTCTGATTTATCGACGCTCCTTTGTGGTGAGCCAAAAATTGTGAATCATTTTTATATTTACACAATATGAAACGATGCTTCTTTGGATGATTGCGAGTCTTAACCGGAACATTCAATGTGAACAGTTTCGTTTAGCTACATATTTTGATTGATAACTTTAAAAAAAAATCTCTTTGTTCAGAGAAATCCATGTCTCATTTACGAAAAGTATAAAACAGGGTTACAGTTTTTAAAAATGAATGTTTTATTTACCTTTGATTTTAATTCCTCACGAAAAAGAGATGCTTATTCTTTGCTTTTCATTTCATGTAAACCATTTGAATTTCACAAAAAAGTGTGAAAATTATTACGAAACGAAGTCAATATGGCATTTTCATTTTTTATTTATTGATTCACATTCTAATCGTAAATGCATCATTTTGGCAAAATCATGCTTAAAAGCTAGCAAATAATGATCAAATATAAAATACCATAAAGAATACGAAATTGATATTTGGACAAACACCAGAGGCGGGATCAGCTGTCTAGCGGGAGTAAGCATCCCCTTCCGACCGGTCACACCGGCGGTGAAATAAAATAATATTTCAATTATGGTAATATTTAATGATACATTTCACAATATCCGATAATGACTATTTATATGAATATCCTTAAAATATTTTCAATTTATGTGGTTAAAAATACAAACCTGTGTTATAGGGAATGTAACCTGTGGGTTTCTTTGATTACAATAGGTGATGTAGAGGTTAATTACCGGGGAAAATACCTTCTTTGACAATAAAGCATGCTGAAAATATACATGTAATTTTTGTTGCATAAATAATTTCAAGAAAACAATGTGATGGGGACATTGTACATTACGTATTCACACAAGATCGGCACTGCCAAATCAGCCTACAATTCTTCCTAGTTAGTCCCCTACTGAAGAGACCATACTCCGGTACATGTCTTCTCCGGCTATTCTTTGTATATGTTGCATCGTATATCTGGGGTTTTTTTCTTCTGTAGAACACTACAAGAATGTATACTGTTCGTTACCAATATTGAGTAGGGGAGAGGAGACGGTACATTTTGTATGTTACATGCACTACTTATAAATCTAACAATTATTTTTTTAAAATGCGTGTTACTGTTGCCAAGAAAGTGTGTTACTAAAAGTAAATGGGTCTAACAACAAATTTCGTTATATCAATGAATTTAGATACTTCATGTAGTAGCCTCATTATTCGATATTTGGATGTTTCTAGCTTGAAAAATGACGTGTATAAAATTTCACCCTAATTGTCTGCTTTAAAAATAAGTTTATGATTAATAGAGTTCAAAGCTTTGTACATGTAATTGTTAGATCATTAGTGATCATGTGGAACATTGTCAAGTTCTGAATATAGCTGAGCACATTTATCAAAAATGAATAATCGTATTTAAATAGACAGTCACATTTTCGATTCATAGAGAACTAGGTACGACAAAACTCTTTTCCGGCTGTAAAATTTCAACATTCTGCATTTAAAACACAATTCTGTAATTTCGATGTTGAAAAAAAAAAACCACCTGAAATTCATATCACTATTTGTAATATGCCGTAATAAAGTTTTTGATTGTTCAAATCTTCTGGAAAATAGAAATAATCGGTTCTTTGACAGGAAATCCACATGGTTTTTTTTTACTAAGCATTTTATAACAATGATATCAAATTCGAGATTTGTTTAAAAATATATATATTTATAAACTTTCTTCAACGATGACCTATATGAAAAATATGTTATTACATAGATTTAAATTGTAAGAATTAGGTTCAAATTATAGTGTTAAGTGTTAGTTTAAGCAACTGAAAAGTGGAGTTTTGAAAGAATGAGTTAGAGATTAGTCCTGTAGACAGAGATTGCTGGAATTTTGTTGAGTCGATGTCGGTATTAACGGCAAAGCGTGAGACACGTGCGTGGTGTGGGATGGGATCAGAGACCAGACAGGCAGGGTTCTCTTGAGGGTTGTCATGGCTTCCAGGTGGACGAGTGAGTGTTGCTGAGGTTTTACCAGTGAATTGCTTGAGACATTGCTTTTGGTGATCACTGTAATGTCTGTTGCAACTTCGTACGGAAGCCTCGTTTCGGTGCCACTCATGAACATAATTTGCCGGAGTTCGAAACCGGCGTCGTTAAGGGCTTGAATTACAGTCGCCCTGATGCAGTGTGCTGTGTACTTTTGAGAATTTCTAGAAATGTCAGACACGAGTTTCGAAAACTGGTACGCTTTGACAGGCTTTGCTGTGAACCACGCATTCTCTGATTGTGGAGATGCCAGTGCAGCTTTCGAACGGTTATTAAATAACAATGTGGCATTCGGGTCTGTGACAAGAAGTTGTCGCAGGATGCAAACTGGACAATTGTTGAGGCCACAATAGGGGATCAAAGTTTTATATGCAAACATATAGGGATAATCTTTAAAAATCTTCTTCTCAAGAACCACTGAGTCAGGAAAGTACGAATTTACATAAAACCTTTCTGACATAGTGCAGATTTAAGTTTGTTAAAATCATGGACCCCGAAAGTAGGATGGGACCACAATAGGGGATCAAAGTTTTATAAACGAATATATAGGGAAAATATTTAAAAATCTTCTCAAGTACCACTGAGCCAGAAAAGTTGACATTTACATGAAAGCTTTCTGACATAATGCAGATTCAAATTTGTTAAAACCATGACCCCCGGGGGTAGGATGGGGCCACAATAGGGGATCAAAGTTGTCCATGCAAATATTGAGAAAATCTTTTAACTATGGGTCGAGGTGACTCAGCTGAGTGATGTGGCCCATGGGCCTCTTGTTATTTTGGATACAATATACCACTAATTTTTCAATCAATGAAAAACGTGCTGCGTTAGATATTAAATGATTATCAAATCGAGATTTTCCTTCCACAATTGACCAATGATATCTATACATTTATTTCCGGGCTATTGTTATCAGAGTTCATTAAGAAGGTTGAACGAGAATAATCATTTTCATGAATTTATCTCATTATGCAAAGAAATTCAGAAATACATTTTCTTTGGCGTTGGGAGAAAGTTGAAAAGATGGTTGAGTTTGATTCCAAGCACACAAATACTATCTTCACGAACGAGAGGAGCTATTCACCACAGTTTGATCAAAGATGAAATTGTGGGTGACTGAATTCCATAAATAGCATTTTTGTCCGTTCGCCTTCGCAACCAAAAGTATTGATACGCATGATTAAACCAGAAAAATGGTCGATAACATTTCTTACTATTGTGAATATGGTTTTGTTTACCCTAATGAATGATTCTTTATGCGAATACTATAAACAAGAAGTCCAACGAAGCGGCAATTTGGGGGAGTGGTCAATTTCCAAAATAAACTTTCGTCAAAACTTCACTTTCGTGAAATATCGGCTTTTCGAAAATTAGCGAAGAGCTGCACTGCATTCTGAACTGTTGTCTGCAAGACGAGTCGTCCTGCACAATTCTGAAAATGGCGTCTCAGTTTGTTGACACTTATAGTGAAATTGAAAATATTTTGACAGAGAGAGATAGTACTAAGAACACAATAATTGTGACTATGTGGTTAATAAGAATGATTTGATGTGATAGCCAAAATGTGGCAAATTTTTTGATAGTGATTTTGAAATGCATTTGTTGAAATGTGTATATATACATGTTCTTTTTATAATTTCATTTCTCTCTCTCTCTCTCTCTCTCTCTCTCTCTCTCTCTCTCTCTCTCTATCTTTCTCTCCAGAACAAAAATTTATATGTTACACCCTTAGTCGATAATTATATAATGTGTATTCCATAACGGGTCTGTAAATGTGAATCCCTTTCTTAGTTACTACATATTTTTTGCATACTGATTCCAGATAACTACTACATGTATTCACTGTCATAACATGGTGAGGGTAAGTACATGTTGTACATTACCATTGTGACTTGTACATATAGCGAGTGCATTACATTTTGTGAGCATCAAAAAGTTTCTTCCTGCTAAACAAATTTGGTATCTAATTCTTGTTCCAAAATACTTTAAGAGATAGCAATGCACTCATTTCAGTTTTAGTGTATCCCAGATGGAAGAACTCGTTAATCAAGTGATCCACCTTGCGCATGCGTATATCGAAACTTTCTCACGCGCGAAGGGTCGGACGAGCGAAGTTGTGAAGGCCAAGTAGCGATATTAGTTTTTTCCCCTTGCCTTCGCGGTCTCCCACCTGAGCTCTGTCAACTTCACACTTTCACTTTGTCGTCATCCCTTGTCCTCACAGCTTCCCTCTTTTGCATCTTCGCCCTAAAAGTGAAGAAGCCAGCGGTCCACTCATATCACCATAGATTTTGCCATTGCTTGGAGACGTTTTAAGTTTTCTTTTAGTTTCTTCAATTTTTTGCTCTATGTCACTCATGTTTTCTCTCAAGATTTCAAAACCCCAAATGAAAGGAATATTCTTTTTTCTATTTATTCCTCCTTTCTAAACCTTTTCTTTGACCTCTTTTATGCCCACCGAATCTTTCTATTTTTCTTTTTAAACAGAATGGCATCCGGAATCATCTCTGGGAGGTTTTTTCGCCATAAACGTTTGACATAATAATAGAGATAACAATTTCTTTCACATCTGTATTTTTCGTAATCACTTCTTTCATTTTAGATGACATTGGCTTGTTTGAAATATAAACTGAGCCAATGTAGGCTTAATGACTTGGAATTCTGATGGTATTCCATCGCATGTACTACTGGGGTTTTATTTTACTATTACTTGACTTATTTCTGTTGGCTCCCGGTGGAGCATAGGGCTGCAACAACACCACGCCAACGGACTCTGTTCTGGGCTGTTCTCTTCAGCTGAGTCCACGTCATTCCGACTTCCTTCACTTCACTCTCGACGGATCTTCTCTACGACTGTTTGGGCCGTCCCACTTTCCTTTTTCCTTGTGGGGCCCACTCTAGTGCTTGTCTTGTGACGTTGTCAGTTGGTTTGCGGAGCATATGGCCTATCCAGCCCCATTTTCTTTTCTTGATGTCCTGGCCGATCAGATTCTGGCTGGTTCTTTTCCATAGGTCTACGTTCGAGATCTTCTCCGGCCACCTGATGTTGAGGATGTGGCGCAAGCACTTGTTGACGAATGTCTGTATCTTGTTGGTGATGGTGTTGGTTACACGCCATGCCTCGGATCCGTAGAGGAGGACTGCTTTGACATTGGTGTTAAAGATGCGGACCTTGCTGTGCTGGGATAGGGCTCTGGAGTTCCAGATGGGCCGCAGGGTGTTGAACGCTACCCTTGCTTTGTTGATCCGGCTCTTAACGTCCTCGTCTGCGCCGCCATCAATGTTGACCACGCTTCCTAGATAGACGAAGTGGTCGGTTTCCATGAGGTCCTTTCCGTGTAGCTGATACTGGCAGTGACTAAACTTTTTTCTGATTATTTTCTTAGTATTCTTTGACTTTTCGCCCATTTTTTGTCCATATTTGATTTCATTTTCGATGACAGTGTTGTGCGAGTAGAATGGTACACACGCCGTTGAGCACACAATGAATACAGTCCGAATATCACTCAAAGAAAGCAAAAATGAAAAAGTGTGCATTCCATATACATTTAACTACACATTTTCACTTCTCAAAACTCTACAGAAAAATGCGGCTGTCGAATTTTCTCTACGTGTGGCAATTTCAAAATAGGGTAGGGTGTTGCATTGCAGAGGGTGAGCGTAGAATACCCTTTAACACGCTTCACCGTTTGATGATTGCTTGTTCCGGTAGATCACGTGTTCGAAACTGATATACATGTACTTAGTTACGTTGTTACAGTTTACATTTATTTCGTTTCCTTGAATTATCAATGAAGTAATTGTTAGACCTAAATTATAACTAATAATCAATAGACAGTTAACAAATAATGTCGCTGATTGATATAAAATTTTATACCGATTATCATATTTTTTTATGCTTACCGAATGTTGAATTTGAAATTTGGTCTGTAGAGATCTGCAATAATGCTTACTGTGTTAATTAACTACGTAACATCTACAAGGATCATAGTTTATGCAGGGCTAGCTTTACACGAAATAAAACGTCAATCTCAGTATCACGTAGCATATCTTGCAGTAGGAATATGTGTTCCTTGATTATTTCTTTGTGAACCATTCAATACCTGCTAATTCATCCACGTACAGAATGTATGCTGACTTGGAGACGGCGATATCTGTCCTACACTTTCAACAGACACTCTGGTGTAATAAAAGATGTTAATTCAAACACCGATTATGTTGTGAATCGCTTTTACATGTGTCAATGCATTACTTCACATTCAAGACTTATATTGTGGGTTACACGAGGGACTGAAAGTCGCAAAATTATTTTTTTTATAAGCCACAGAATGAAATGTCAATGAAAAAATAATAAATATTCAGCCTTTTCTTTGGTGAATAAATACATATGCTAAGCTTCCTCTTGTTCAGGGTTTTGAATTGTATTATCTAGGTAAAACCTTTGACTTTGAATACTTTTACACACACAAACACACAGACAGACAGACAGACAGAGAGAGAGGCAGGTACTTTTTATAGAATCGCCTTTAATACTTCTTCATGATGCGCAATCTCACCGCAGCTCTGTTTTTGCTGAGTAAGGATCAATTTAATCAACTCTAGTGTAGTGATGAAAAATGTCATTTATTGAAAATGATGGAAAATAAATCTTGTTTTTCTTCATTTAAAGAAGGTCTTTGTATCTGAAGCATGGTGCAGTTTCTTTCTTTGATAAATATATATTTTCATTTTAAGTTGAAGGTAATTTGTGTGACAGCATTTTTATCAAGAAATAAGGTCAACGAAACCACATATGTTTCTTTAGTACTGACGAAACATTGGTATATTGAAATTTTTATCATATCATAGTTCATACTAATAAACGCTCACAATTAATTCAACTTTCTCACCGGCTTTGTTTCTAAAGAATTTAGTTTGGAAAATAGAAACTTTTATTTTAGTCTATTTTAAGTTCCCCATAAACATGACTCGTCCAAAACAATTTAAACCGTTTATGATACCGTGCCATTTGATTCAAAGGCAATACTAAAAATGACTAACCACATTGTCGCGAAGACTGTCACGTCAAACCGTTTCGACACCTAAATATACTCTTAGCTGCTTTTTCAGATAAAGACTGCATAAGCATTGACAAGATATCACACAGTGATCCTCACAACAATAACATGCATTATTTGTTTCTGATAATTCTGCGAGGAGATACGTCACCATCCTGGATGGCCTGGGTCGTACATCCGTCATTTTGTGGTCACCATAAATCATTTAGATTTTCTATTAGCATGAATTAGAATGAAACACAAATGACTATTAAAAAGAGCACACTAGCAACAAAGTATGCAAATCATTCTGAGGGCATGACTGTATCAGTCAATCATTCCGGCTTAAATCATCGATGTTTCTAATTAGTTTATATATAATTCAAATGGGATACCTGAATCGCTTTTAAACCGACCCAACCATCAGGAAGAAAGGCCACCAAAAAAAATTAAAACGTTTTTGACAAACTTCTGAAGTGCCATCAAGATCCAAGGGAAAACAACTTTAAAGAAAACCCCATTTTAGAGCCATGTCCTTTCGATGTGTTTGTTTTATTACGTTGGTCGTATGCGGTGTAATAGATGCACAACTGGATTGTAGCATAGTGTTGCACGGGACATACGACTATATAGTGGGTAAGTTTTATGAATTAGTACACTTTTATTAACATATCTACCGGAGTTGCATATTTACAATTTTGTGAACACTTTTCTGTGAAATTGTTGGCGCTTTGCATTTTTAAAAAAAGATACTGGAATAGCATTTAAGCAATATACAATTTTTATTTTTAAGACATCACACAAACTTTCATGCAGAAAAATATGAACATGATTTATTTTGAGATTGTTCTGCATTGTTTTGTAGTTTCATTATAGTTCATGAATTTGACGTACAGATGTAATCTTGAGTAATTTCTGAAACCTGCATTCACTTTGATGTTTTATGAAAGCAGCCTCAAGTATATTTCTTTATGACGTGTAATGATTTACCAATGATTTACCAGTATCACACTATTGGACTGTGGGTGTTATTTGCAATTTGATTTTATGTCACTCAAAATCGAATATATAAAGAACATTTGATTACTTTTATAAGCTAAATCTGATTCCTAAATAAGGCGGAATATTCGTCTTTTCAATTATCCGAAACATCAGAAATAAATTAGCAAGAGGACAAATCATAACACGGGATAAATCGATCGATCAATCAAAATGGCAATAACAACAAAATTTTAAGATTTAAAGCATGGTTTTTTTGTGAGTTTATTCGGTATGAATGAATCTACATATGATATAAACCAAGAAAAGTCAATTCATCTCAAATATGCCAACATTTAATTAGTCCTGTCAGAATATTTCAACGTTTTAATCAATTAGAATTATCATCAAAGAAGACATTTTTCTTATTGTTTTTACATCTTTGACAACAAAGGGTCATTAGAATCTCCATGCTTTATTCTGTACATATAATCACGTTCTCTCCATCTCTTTTATATATGAAATTGAACATTTTTTTATTTTGTGTGTTTGTCATCATGCAAATCTAATACAGTTTTAAAATATAATTAATGATCATATCTGTTAGTAGATGAAAGCAAAGAAATTTAAAGTTTAATAAAACAGACTATATATTAAAACCACAACCAAATTTAAAAATAGGTGATCATTTCATAAAACATGGGGGAAAATTACAGATGTGGTTCAGTGTGACCAAATTACGTCACGAATATTAACAATAATTTAATTAATTGAAATGTTCTATTATTTTTCTTTGGACTTGGCCTCAATAATGATAATTTATTATGGACTATTCAGTTGGATTTTCTGCGAAAACAAGAATGAGTTCAGTTATAATTATGAATATATGTTATAAAGATAAGTTTCTCATGAGGCAGGTAGTAAAGAAATACATAAGTAATACATATCGTGATTGTCAGATATGCCGATAGCAATGGAAGAACAATGGCTGAAAACCACAAATAGCAGATTGAAAAACGACGCCTCAAAATTAAACCACTTGTCATGGTTCCAGATATGTAATATTTCCGGCAATGCTGTCTAAAACACACCCAGAGGTTTTTAAACTAAACCGCTCATGGAATTTTATCAAAAATGAGATTTGCAATGCTTGCGTTTTCCAAAGAAATTTTAAAAATTACACAATTGAATGTTCTAAGAGATGTTCATGACTTTATATATTTTGCTTGCCGGTGCTTCGTTACATGTCAATTTCATCTGAAATATTTTCCGTTATATTTTATTGAACTTCGCTCGGAAGTAAGCTAAGAAATGTAAGTAACGTTGCCATAAAAATCGATCCTGAATCACAAAATATAATACTGAATATTTACATGTCCAATGTTTTTACCTATGATATGTTATGTATGCACTGTACGTGTGGATCCTGAGAATATAGTGCGATTATTTTAACGGCTGGGGTATTCTGACAAAAATGAAAGTAGAGTGTATAAACATAAGAAATACATTTTATTTTTGAAAATACACGAGAGCATAAAATGCGGCGTTTATGCCAGCATACACTGTACCTCATGCAGTACGTTAGCGCTTCATGAAAAGTAAGCTGGCATAAATCGTTAAAGTTCATGCCTTGATATATTTTCAAAAATGAAATTTATATCTTAAATGAACGGAGGTCCCATGTCACGACAGACGACGGTACGGTGAGAACCCTCATTGCTACGGTCTTGAGCGCCATGAAAAATAGGACATTTGTGTCAAAAGTAGTCCGGTGTGAAGCGTTGCAGTTCATACCCTAATGTATTTTCAAAACTGAAATTTATTTGTTATATTGACATTCTAGCTTGGTTTCTGTAGGAATTTCCAGCCGTTAAAACAGACGTACTATATGTATCAATATTCATACGCGTATTGCTCACTACTTCAGCAAATTCATGAAGCTATCATTACACTTTGTAAAGATATGAAAGGCAAAGGCATGCAAATGTAAATATTAAACTGTGTCTTGAAAGATAGTTGTTGACAGACGTAGTCTTGAGGGACAAAACACTTGGTATTGACCGAGTAGCCAGTAAATATGTATCTTATTATTGCAAAGCTACAAACAAAAAAATTGTGTAATTTGTTCTCTGAGCGAAGTGAAGGTTATGTTGATTTTGAATACGAGGCTGCAGGGCTATTCCGTCTACAAGCAAATAGCAATAAATATATTTACCAATAAAAACTAGTATAGCAAATCATGCCCAACAAAAAATAAAATCATACTGGATTTTGTTTGAATTTTACCAAGGAATTATATCAAAGATCCAGCATTCCATAACAACCTTGGGAATATCGTAATCATTACTAAATGCAGTGTATGGACTTTTATTGCTTGTAGTGGGTGGAGGAACATCCGGGTCAGTAATTGCGTCTAGGCTGTCAGAGGATCCAGACATCCGGGTCCTTGTATTAGAGGCGGGAAAAGCAGATGATGACATATTTGAGAGTCACGTGATAGACACCCCTGGCCTTTCCTACAGTCTTGTTGGTAGCAGTGTCGACTGGAAGTATGAGACGGAGCCTCAACAGCATTGCTGTAATGGCCTCTCGGAAAAGGTATACGATAAAAAAAAGACCATTTAAACAAATCATCATTTTAGCTTTCCATTTAAAGTTGTTTTAGCACTGCATCTTGAAGATTTTCAATAACTGAAGTAATTAGTACACACAGGACAACAAAGCCTAATATGATAGAAATATTGAACAAGAGTTTGCCGATATCTTCTCGGGCAATACTATATTTGATATTTCAAATAAACAATGAGTTTTATCTTTATGCATTTCTTTCATACAATAGAAAGTCAGGTTGTCGCGAGGAATGGTTTTGGGAGGAACTTCCGCCATTGATTCTATGGGACACATCAGAGGAAGTCAGTACGTGTTCGACGAATGGGAGCAGTCTGGAGCCATAGGCTGGAATTTCACCAATGTGAAGGATTTCTATAAAATGGCAGAGGATGTCAACATCAAACGTGTCCCACTGACAAGTATGTGGCCAATAAATACGGCCTAGATATTTTTTTTCATTATTGAGATCCACGTACAGTATATGCATTCTACTGCCTTATAGTTCAAATATTACATAAATATGTGCATAAATTAATTTTGTAGATCACAGAGGTCAATGTGGACCTTTCCATGTCACGGAACAAAAGGACGATTCCTTGAGATATTCCATGTTCAAAGCTGGTACGAATGAAATGGGCTGGCCGGTGGTGGAGTGTAATATCGGCGAGAATATTGGTAAATACCGCAGTGATAGCATGAATATCTATTAGTGTTTTTGGTATGAAATTTCTAGAGATTTGTGTGCAACTAGTCATGGATAATCATAATTCTATTTTCAAAATAAATCTGTAATATTTTAGGTCTTTGTCGAAGCCAGCTGACCACCAAACATGGAAATCGAATCAGCTCAGCAAAAGCTTATCTTAACCCTGTTAAAAAAAGAGTAAACTTGGACGTCCAAACTGAGGCTAAAGTTGTTAAGGTTTGTCATCCTCTTCCGTTATCAATGACAATCCATTTCTTATCTTTCTTTTGTAAGCATCGATATATTTTGTTTACAGATAATAATCGATGAGTACGATTTAAAGGCCACGGGTGTGGATTTTCTGTACAGAGGGAAAAAATATACCATAAAAGTGCGTCATGATGTAATCATGGCAGCTGGACCTATTGAAACTCCGAAGCTGCTCATGCTGTCTGGCATAGGGAATCCAGATCACTTAGCAGCCTTAAATGTAAGTTACGACAGCAAGAAAGGAAAGATTCATTCAAACTTGGGACTTCTCGAACAATTCTAGTTGTGTTGGTAAAAGTACCACTTTTGATTAACGAAAGGTCGTGAATGTTACAGATAACTGTCTTGGAAGACCTCCCTGTTGGAAATAATTTACAAGATGGTTATGTGGTGCCTCTGCGACTGTACATAAAGCTCCCAACATATCGACCTGATAAACCCATGGAAAACGTACAGAGATGGAGAGATTATATCTATCTTAGACGAGGTATGTAGTTTTAACACTTCTTGGACTAAACGTCTATAAGTACAAAGATATTGTTTAACGTCCCTCTCAAGAATTTTCCCCTCCAATGGAAACGTCACATTGCCGGTGAAGAGCTGCAAAAGTTAGGCCTCTAGTCGGGGCTTACGACCTACCTTTAAACAAGGAGGGATTTTTATCGTGCCATACCCCCTTTGACACGGGACCTCGGTTTTTACGGTCTCATCTGAAGGACCGTCCCATTTAGTCGCCTCTTACGACAAGCAAGGGGTACTGAGGACTTATTCTAAGCCAGATCCCCACGGAAAATGCAGAGTACATCCCTTACTTTAAGCAAAATTTATTTTATAATGGCCTTTTGTGTCATTTCTGAATATAGATATGTTTCGTCTTTGAAGGTGAATTAGCCGATGGACTTCTAGATGCACACTATTTTTTGAAAACATTACCAAAAAAGACGACAAAATACCCAGACATTGGAATCTCTGTCATCAACATGTTGCCCGATAATGACCATTCATTGCTCACGAAGATGAACGTTAAAAAACATGTAAGTGAATTTAAATCTTGTTGGGTTTTTTCAAAAAGAAACTATACATTCTCTCAACTTAGTATATGTATATTGACATGCTTTGCTAGGTGAGAGACACTTTCTACAAACAAGGTCGTGGTAAAAATGGCGTTCTCTTGGAGTTGGGGTTAATGCATGCCAAAAGCCGTGGGACAGTCCGGTTAAGAAGTGCTGATCCACAGGATCCACCAATCATTAATCCCAACTACTTAGCCCAGTCTGAAGACGTCGAAGATTTACGCAAAGGTAAAAAAAAAAAAAAAAAACTTGATCATGAACATGACCATTTCAAAGCAACTTTGCTAGATAGTAGATGACTGAGATAAAAAGTTCGCAGTTGATCATGCATACCGTATCGTTGCAGGCATTGAATTCATCCTGAGGCTCACGAAAACGGTTGCCTTTAAAGCAGTAAATGCAAAATTGGAAGAAAAAATTGAAGAATGCGAGAATCACCCGTTCAAATCCCAAGACTACTGGAGATGTTATATTCGATATGTAGGATACAGTCCGAATGAACTGGTGGGAACTGCACGGATGGGGAGTTTAGATGACAATACTACAGTCGTTGATAGTTCTTTAAGGTATATAGTATGTGGGGATAATATAAGTGTTACACTTACATATACAAAGTTATGTATAGAATGTACGGAAGTCTCAGATTATTTACAATATATCAATGACACTGATATATTGATAGATAATACTATCGTATATATTTACCAGACTAAGTATTAAGAATAGACAGCAGCGTGAATACGTAAAACTTTTATACACGTTTCTCCCTCCGGATATGCAAGAGAAATCACTGCTTGTCTACTTGTAGTTCCATATATAAGATTCTGCATATATAACTTAATATACTTGGAAATCTCGATATTTTAAATTCATTTCATTTTTAAAAAGCAAATGTACATATATTCTTTACCCCGATTCACAGAGGTTTGTCTTCGGGATTGTGGATAATAAAAAAAATATAAGAATATTAATCCTCTCTTAAACCCCCTTTGAAGTCGTTTTGATAAAGATGCCGAAACGTTTTTGGTAATTAATTTATACCCCCTGCAAGTAATATCATATCAATATAAGGGACGAAAGTCGACATCTTGGAAAAATATCCCCACTCATTTCAACACCCGTTTCAGTACTTTAAATCCATGTAATGGATTATCGTGGTACGAATCATTGCAGCGATGATTATCCTAAATAATGATGTATATGTCACCGGTCGACATGCGTTCTATCGAAAGGAAACGCATAAGATCACATCGATTTTGATGGCCATCTCGTCAAATCGGTCTGGAAAGAACGGGAGTTTACAAATACGACGCCTGACTGAAGGGAAAGTGTGACATTCGTTTTTTATTTTCCACAATCCGGAAGACAAGCCCCCTGCTTCGGATAAAATGAAAACTACATGTATTTTGCAAACTGCAAATCATACCTAACATTTAAAAACATTGTCATTTTCTTTTTTACAGAGTAAAAGGAATAAATGGTTTAAGAGTTGCAGATGCGTCTATAATGCCACAGAGCACAGGATTAACTCGAGCCTCGGTAATCATGATTGGAGAAAAGGCTGCTAAGATCATCAAGAGGGATTACGAAGAGTACAAAGCAAATCGTCACCAGCCCAAATCATTTATAAGTTCGATTAAAACCACAGAAGAGAAAAACCTGGATCCGCTAACATCTAGCGTCTATGACACAAAACCATCACTTGTCCAATTAGAAAACACAAAGCCCGTTGATCCAGTGACGTCAGAATTAAATTCAGCATCAGAAAAAGATTTGTTGAGTATGTTTGAACAATTAATTACGGAGCCTGCTTCAGATCCCCAACCATTTTTGGGAACCGAGGCAGGAAGTTTGGGTAGTGGCCACTTGAAATCCAATACCGGGATTCTAGATAAGTCAGGTCGTCTAACGGAAGATGCGCTGTTGCATCTTGTAGGAGCTGCGTCAGAATCTACCAAATCGACAGCCGGTGGGTTGATGGCTTCATCAAGCACACAAAAGTCTCTGAATCATCCAAGTAAGCCACTCGATATTGCCAAGGCAGCTAGAAATACCGTCAAACAGACAAAGGGCACACAGACAGTGGATGTCTCATTGTCAGACATTTTCTCTGATTTCCAGAATCTTTCATTAGATTTGCCAAGTATGACGAAAAATAAAAAACGACCAGTTTTATCTATTCCAAACACACTGAGCATCGAGCGCACCCAGGTTCCAGCAAGCACAAGGAGAAGTTCGCAGACTTCTAACGCAGGTGCACCTCGGCAGCAATCCATCCATGAGAAATCCACCAGGAGAGATCCTACGACAAATCATCGTGTAATTGATATGCATTCATTGATGAATGAACAATCAGCTCCAAGCTCAGCAAAAAGGGTAATTGACATGCATTCTCTTTCCAATAGCCAGTCGCCCGCCACTGCAGATACTAATAAGTTAATTTCACCTGAATCTATTGCACTAGATGGCGTACCGAAGACAAATTCTGAAATAATTCGTGAACGAACCTTGCATCCTTTGTCAGATTCTTTACAAAGAAGTCGTGTGTCGTCTGTTGGTACAGAATCACTGTTTGACAATCACAGGGAAATGTTTCCCAGTATGGAGCCTGATGTTCTTGGTTTTTCAAGTAATGCTGGTTCATTACAATCAAACAATTTAAACAATGGGCATTTAAATCATAGAAGGAACGAATTAGTCAAAGGTGCATTTCCTTGATAGTCATTCTCTAAACGATTTTGGGAAAAATCAACAACAATCACTTAAAGTCTTATAATTTATCTATTCATTAGATGAAAATTTGTCTGATGAAAGGAAGGTCGGTTCACGCGGCAGTAGCTGTTCACTTCTCATTGTCCTCTCGCAGCGCATTATTGCACTTGTAGACACTCCCATTCATCTACAACAAAAACTACATCTAACACTGCCATAATTGACTATTGATAATCATTGAATAATGAATTCCACTGGTTTAAGATAAGACAATCATCAAAGGCAATTAGAACACCAGATACAGATTAATTAATTCAAATGTGTGAATTAGAAATCAGTAAAGTAGATGTGGTTTATGTAAAATAGTACTTACCTGTCACCTGGTTTTTGTAACTTTGTTCATCTTTGTCGATCTGCCGACATAAATTACAACAATACTTTCTGTAGTGAGCACAAAACAGCTGTGGTTCGTTGGTGTAGAGACATCGCTGTCTCAGAAAACAGTTTGGATACTGGTCTGTGTGGTTGCAATCCTCGGTATTACCTGCCAGGTGTAGTGTGTGATAGAGAATGTAAAAAAAAAAAAAACGATGGTTAGATGAACATTTAGATACCATATGCAGAAAGTCATTTACATTGATAGTTATGCGGCAGTCATGATTATGGTTTATACTTGTACATGTATATCATATATATGTGGATGTTTTTATTCAGCTTTGAGTTTATTCAGTCAAATTTGAAATATG
This sequence comes from Ostrea edulis, assembly GCF_947568905.1. Classification (NCBI taxonomy): domain Eukaryota; kingdom Metazoa; phylum Mollusca; class Bivalvia; order Ostreida; family Ostreidae; genus Ostrea; species Ostrea edulis. Next base: position 81,693,222 of record NC_079169.1, read on the forward strand.
AATCAATTTATCAATTTGTCCAAAGCCGCGCGAAAATATAATGGTTTATACATGTACAGTATACATCATTTGTGTGTGGATTTTGTTTTCAGTTTTGAGTTTATTCAGTGAAATATCCATAGCCGCGCGAAAATATGTATGATGTGATGCATACAACTGGGTATGACTATGTAATAATACCGTTGGTAACTAGTTTAATTAGCTACATGTATTTGTTACAATGCGCGGTACTATATTTCTGTAAATAATGATGTTTCGTCTTCATTACTCCTATTTCATTGTCTTTCACATGTTATTTGTATTTAAATTAATTTATGTTCAATTATATATAATCTAACTTACAACAAAAATATTATAAATACATCTGCGTTGTTTTATTTTGTATTTAGTTTTAAGGAGAAAGAGAGAAGAGAGAGAAAAGAGATAGCTCTTGCAGTAAATATTACACATACCATACGCTATCATTGGTAATATGCACATATAGACAAACACAATACTAGCTGTATCCAGGCAAGACATTTTCCGCACTGAAATCTCGGCAAATGGAAATGTGCGACCAACAAAGCGACACTTAACTACCTAAACTTTTATTGTGCTGACAGCTGGTAGATTCTTATCAGATTTAGTAATCCAGTAATAATTGATTTATCGAGGATTCTTCGTCATCAATCACAAATATAATGTATGTATACCATATGTAAGTTATGATACATATAGAATATCACACTCTAATGTTGATCTCGGACCTGGGATTGGCCCCGAGAGTTAATATCGGCCCGAGCCCGTAGGGCGAGGGCCGAGATCACTCGAGAGGCAATCCCAGGTCCGAGATCAACATTAGAGTGTGATATTGTTTATATCATATATCTAAAACACAACAAGTCGATTAACATTTTTTTTAAGGGGGGGGGGGGGAGGGGGGGGGGGTATTGACCCAAACATAAATACATGGTATACTGTACAACGATATTTGACTATTTCATTTCTTCAGTTGGTTTACTTTAACGGATATGTTTCCAGCACTATTGGCATTGTGAAACATGCTAAAGTCTGGGTTTTGTAGCTTTATTCCATTGCTGGTCACGGTAATTGGATGATTAATTATGGACATCCACTCATGTGGTCTAGAATCTGGCGTAACTGCTTGGCTGAGAAACCCGTCATATCTATCGCTGTGTTGTAATGTACATGCATATTCTATTAAGCAGCTCCTATGGGCTTGCTAATTGATACTAAAATTGGAAATAAGTGAATTATTTTTATTTATTTTTTCGGATTTACCAACTCGCCCGTTTTCAATATTTCATATAATTTGTAAGAGTTGTAGAACTTTGTTTACGTGGCGTCATCGTATGAACGTCTGATGCTGCTATTTCTTTGCTAAAGGGAATGTTACCTTATACTGAAGTAAGGTTGTTGTTTTTTTTTGTTTTTTTACCGTTTCCCATCTGTTTAGCATCTATAAGTCGTTGAAATACGTCGGAAGATAATGGTTCTGCTTTTCTCGTTTTATTGCCAAGTCCTCGGGATTTTAGATTTTAGAAATCGTTTTAAAGCAGTTTTCTACATCAAAATTGCTGTAAATTAACATTTTATCTCCATTAGGACCGGGAATTTCTGAAAATGCTTCAGAATCACCCTCCATAATCCTCCTACTGTTTTCTGTCGCCTAGAACGTTGATTGTTTTGAAATGAAGTTAAACGTGTTATTGTTCTAAATAAACAGTTGTTACTTGGGTTACCCCCCTTTGCTTAGATACTCGCTACAATTTAGCGCAGTTTTTGAAAACGTTTTTATTTAATTTTTCTGCTTAAATTAAATTTTGTCGTGGAAGAAAGTATCATATTTGAAAAAAATTGTGTCTAACATCATTTTTTCATATAGTTATGTTAGATTTCAAAAGATTAAAGAAGAAATAGCCATTTGAAATTTGAGGGCGAGACAGTCCCTTGACAACGGGCCGAGACAGAGATATATCATATACCTAGTAGTGTATCAGCCCTGATACACCTATCTTGGCTAGGGTGAGACAGCTGCAAGTAGGTAGGGCTGTCTCGCCCTAAGGGCCGAGATATCTCTGTCTCGGCCCGTTGTCAAGGGGCTGTCTCGCTCTCAAATTTCAAATGGCTATTTCTTCTTTAATCTTTTGAAATCTAACATAACTACATGAAAAAATGATGTTAGACACAATTTTTTTCATATATAATACTTTCTTCCACGACAAAATTTAATTTAAGCAGAAAAATTAAATAAAAACGTTTTTGAAAACAGCGCTAAATTGTAGCGAGTATCTAAGCAAAGGGGGGTAACCCAGGTAACAATTGTTTATTTAGAACAATAACACGTTTAACTTCATTTCAAAACAATCAACGTTCTAGGTGACAGAAAACAGTAGGAGGATCATGGAGGGTGATACTGAAGCATTTTCAGAAATCCCCGGTCCTAATGGAGATAAAATGTTAATTTACAGCAATTTTGATGTAGAAAACTGTTTTAAAACGATTTCTGAAATCTAAAATCCCGAGGACTTGGCAATAAAACGAGAAAAGTAGAACCATTATCTTCCGACGTATTTCAACGACTTATAGATGCTAAACAGATGGGAAACGGTAAAAAAAAACTTACTTCAGTATAAGGTAACATTCCTTAAGCAAAGAAATAGCAGCATCAGTAAACATTCCCGTTCATACGATGACGCCACGTAAACAAAGTTCTACAACTCTTACAAATTATATGAAATATTGAAAACGGGCGAGTTTGGTAAATCCAAAAAATAAATAAATATCAGCAATGGAATAAAGCTACAAAACCCAGACTTTAGCATGTTTCACAATGTCAATAGTACTGGAAACGTAACCATTAAAGTAAACTCTCTGAAGGAATGAAATAGTCAGATATCGTTGTACAGTATACCATGTATTTATGTTTGGGTCAATGACCCCCCCCCCCCCCCCCCCCCCCCCCCCCCCCCCACCCCACACCCAATTTAAAAAAAATGTTTATCAATTTGTTGTGTTTTAGGTATATGATATAAACAATATCACACTCTAATGTTGATCTCGGACCTGGGATTGCCCCTCGAGTGATCTCGGCCCTCGCCCTACGGGCTCGGGCCGAGATCAACTCTCGGGGCCAATCCCAGGTCCGAGATCAACATTAGAGTGTGATATTCTATATATCTCGGCCCTTAGGGCGAGACAGCCCTACCTACTTGCAGCTGTCTCACCCTAGCCAAGATAGGTGTATCAGGGCTGATACACTACTAGGTATATGATATATTGAATGTGCAACGATATAGATGGATATGGATATAAAAGACTTTAATGACAAGTCACATGGTTAAACGTACCCATATTATGGCAACGGTACCTTCTTACACACACACACACACACACACACACACCAATCACTTCCATCGTTCGAAAGCTGACAGATCCTTGCATGATCGACATGTTGCAGTCACAGTCACACTAACACTCGTGAAAGGAAGGGTTTGTTGAGTTCAGATGTCACAATACGTCATATAAGAGTTGAAAGTCTCTCCATTCGATTGCAACTAGGGTGACCTGAGATCGTACTCGGGGTGTGATTGATTGATTGTTTGCTGTATTCAGCCACACTCAACAATTTTTCAGTTATCTAGTGCCGCCCAGTTCTTATCGGTGGAAGAGAGAACCCAGATACAATGTACCACCGACCTTCCGACCGGGTCTTTTTGTAGAGCTAAGAAACATTTATGTGAACAAGCCCAGAAAGCTATGTATGGAATTATAAGGAAAATGAGATTGTTTGATTTACCAATTAGTTGTCAATTTGACCTGTTTGACAAAGTAGTTTTACCAGTTTTAATTTATGGATGTGAAATATGGGGGTATGAAAATTTACAAGTTGTAGAGCGCATTCACTTAAAATTTCTGAAACACATTTTTCAGCTGAAAAGCTCTAAGCCCTCATTAATGGTATATGGTGAAACAGGTCGTTTCCCAATCTATATTAATGTGTATACATGTAGTAGAATGATTTTATACTGGGCTAAATTATTGCAAGGTTGTGACTTTAAAATTGTTAATGTACTTTATAAATTTTTGCATACACAATATCTTAACGGTACTGTTAAAAACCTGGTTTGAATGTATTCATCGTATTTTAAACATGTGTGGTCTTTCAAATATATGGAATCAACAAGAGAACATAAATGGAAAATGGATAACGAATACTGTCAAACAAAGACTTAAGGAGCAATTCATTCAAACATGGTCGAGCGATATGTTCAATGCATCTAAAGGTAAAATATACAGAACTTTTAAAATAGACTTCGAACCAGAAAAATATTTAGAAAAATTGTCAAAAAAATTCAGAACTATTTTTCTTAAATTTCGCACCACAAATCACCGCCTTCCAGTAGAGGCTGGTAGATGGATTGGTATTCCATATAATGAAAGATTTTGTGTTTTGTGTAACGAATCGAAAATTACAGACGAATTCCATTATATATTAGAATGCAATGCTTTGTCAAATATTAGAAAAGAATACCTACACAGTAGGTATTACATAAGACCTAATGTTATTAAATTTCATGAAATTATGTCAACCAGTAAGGTTAAAACACTTAAAAAACTCTGTATGTTTATCAAAAAAATCTATGAGTTAGTCTGTCCTCCTTAATATATTTTGTAAATGCTTTTTCAATACATGTATATTGCATATTTGTACATACTCTGACCTTATTCTTACTCAAATGTATGTTTATTTAATGCACCTCATGTATAATGTTGTTTGAGTGAATAAAATGAACTTGAACTTGCAAGTAAACTGGGAAACTTACCGGCACGAACGGGATTCGAACCCACGCCGACCAGAGGTGAGAGGCCGTGTGATTTTTTTTAGCACGATGCTCTTTTTTTTCTCTCTCTCTCTCTTTTATTAATTAACATTTAAACAGATATCACAGACTAATCATCAGTTACAATCACATTTAAAACACTTTGTATCTAAAATATGAACAATAATATTCCCTCTGTGTCTTTCAATAGAAGATTTCTATGTAAGAAAAACTTTTTAAACAGGTTCATTTTCTTTTCTAAAACAGTCAATTGATAATGGTTATATGAAATGTAATGTCTCAATGTATATCTACAAAGCCTTTCAGTATCAATTTTCTTTTCACTTTGCAAAAAAATCTGTCTTCTTCTATAAATACAAAATCTGCATACTGATATAAAATAATTTACAAAAAATACATTCACGTTTTTGATACCCTTATGTAATGCTGTCATGAATATTTCTTCAAAGTTTAATCTGTTAAAAACATCACTTTCACAATCTTTCAATAACGATTCAAGATGATAAATAACAAAATTGTTCTTAAATTCAGCCAACTCTTTACATCTAATAAATAAATGCATTATATCCTCGCATTCTAGCATACAAATTTGACATATTTTAGAATCAGACTTCCCTATCCTAAAAAGTTTCTCATATGTAAATATAATATTGTGAAAAATTTTGAAATCTCGCCAATAAATATTTGACACCGGTTCTTGAAACATTTTTTGAACTAACAAATTATAAAATATTTGTACTGTATCGGATTGGAACACTATCCTTTGATCTCTATATGAAATATCAAAATTTGGCTGAAAGCATGTTCTTTTGTACTCATTTTCATGAACATAATTTTCCCATTCTTCTGGAATAGATGATAACAAATCCTTGTAATTTTTTGTAATCAGTGAGACATTTACCTCTGAATTTTGTTCTTGAAAAATCTCCACAATACATGATATTGGTAAAAATCCCGGAATTACTTCATATGAAATATCCTTGACATGTATAATACTAGCACTAATAAAATCTTTCCAATTCAACATTTTGTTTCTTCTTTGTACTTTCGGATTAAAAAACAAACAATAATTAAAAACATCATTTTCTTTTTCTGTAACAATGATATAATCTTTTATGGCATACCATGCACAAAATAATTCATTGTAAAACTGTGGTAGACCCTCTAAATCTGTTTTCTTAAACTGGAGTAAAAATATCTCCATTCCTGCTCCTAAATTTTGAATCTTTGATAGGAAATATCTAAAATTATGTTTCCACAGAAAATCTTTATTACAACAAAAGTGCTTTGCAAGAAACTTTAGTCTAAATGATAACATTTTTATATAGATATCAGCTATTTTCAAACCACCATTGTGTTTTTCACCAATTACTGTTTTATAAGATACCAAGTGTGAGCCAAAATTCCATAAAAAATTGGTACACTCCTTTTAAGGAGGTATGCTACACCAGAGAAATTTGATGTGGATGAAAAGTGGAGGATATGTACAACAATATTTTGAAGTTGAAAATTTTCAAATTTACTTTATTTTGTCAAAAAATACAGTTTAAGTAGAAAGTAATCTGGAAAAAAAATTAAAACCCCTGCTGGACTTGAACCTGCGACCTACAGTTCAGCAGTCGGTAATCAAACCTACTGAGCTACTCGGCTAGGTATTGGAATTGAAAAGGAAAAGTCAAATATTGGTGATATCGATTTTTTCATCCATGTTTTTACAGGAAGTCAGCCATTATGACGATGTAGAGTACAACCTTAAATACTGTCTCTAGCCCATTGTGGAATCGATATAACTGACAATGAGTACCATAATTTAGACATAAACAAGGTATTAGTTAAAGTGGCTCTACCTTGAACTGCTAAGGATCTCTGTCTCCATAAATTAAGAGTTTGCTTAATGTTTCTAACTTTGTCTCTCCAATTTAAATTTTCACACTCTACTCCATTTTTGCCAAAATAAATACCAAGAATTTTCATGACACTTGTCTCAGAAACACTCAATGATATCTTTTCCTGTTCAAAACTTCTACCAGTTCCTATACACATTATTTCAGACATGTGAATGTTTATTTTGGTACCAGATGCTTTTTCATACATGTCAAATACTTTGAAAACTTCAAAAACAGAATTTTTGTCACACATGTCATTGTAGTATCATCAGCATGCTGAAATATCAACCCATTCTTTTCTGACATTGGTATTGGAATACCTCTTATTACTGTATTTTGTTTCATGACATAATTCAGAGGTTCTGCTGATAAAACATATAATAATGCAGATATTGTACAACCTTGTCTAACAGAATTTTTAATAGGAAAATATTTAGTTAAATTACACTTTACACTACTGTATATATCCGTATAAAATATCTGTACCCATTTTCTAAATTCGGTTCCAAAACCAAATACTTCTAATACATCAAGTAAATACTCATGACTCACTCAATCAAAAGCTTTTTCCTGATCAATTTTAACCACATAACCCTCTAAATTATCCATCTCTACCATATCAATCACATCTCTAATGTTAACTAGAGTATCTGCAATATCCCTTCCTATTATGTAAAACTGATACGGTACCAATTTTGATGCACCAGATGCGCATTTCGACAAATAATGTCTCTTCAGTGATGCTCAACCGAAATGTTTGAAATCCGAAATAACTATGAAGTTTTAGAGCTAAATATAGCCAAAAACAGCGTGCCAAAAAAGTGGAGCCAAATACAAGTCTGTGTTTCAGACACAATATTTGGTAATACCTGTTTCAGTCCATTTGCCATAACTCTTGCTATTATCTTATAATCTACATTTAACAGGCTTATAGGCCTCCAGTTTTTCAACAATTTCTTATCTCCTTTCTTCTTGTATAACAACGTAATAACACCCATTTTCATAGAGTTAGACATCGTGTATTCTGTTAATTTCTTTAAATAAATTGAGTAGAATATCTCTTTAATTGTGGTAAAAACATTTTATAAAATTCAACAGTCAACCCATCAGATCCTGGGCTTTTATTATTAGCCATTTCCTTGATTGCAGTTTCAATTTCTTCTTTGTTAATATCCCTTTCACACATTTCCTTATCATTTTCTTCAATTTTTCTATTCACATATGACAAAAACTGTGCCTTACTTTCAGAGTCAATTCGCACTGATGAATATAAGTTAGAATAGATATTGTACTCTATTTCTAAAATTGAATCAATATCCTTCTTTATTTCTTCTGTGTCACTCAACAATTCTTTTACTGAATTTGATTCTTGTTTTCGTTTTTCTAAATTAAAAAAATATTTCGTGCATTTATCTGATTCATTTGCCCACTGTGCTTTTGATCTAAGTGTTGCACCCTTACATTTTTCATTTTCAAAATCTGACAATTCTTGTTTGATTGCTTCATATTTTTCAATATCAACTTGTACTCCATTTGCTAAATTTTGTGAAATTCTTTGCATTTTGTTTTGTAAACCATAATAGTCTTTATTTCGTTCCCTGGCTCTAGTTTTGCTAAAACTTTTTGAGATTGTATTTCAAATTATCCCACCACACCAACATTGAATTTTCATATAACATACAACTTTTTTCTCTTTCAATAATTTCTATGATTTTTGTTTTATATGTATCATCATTCAATAGCAAATTATTATGTACCCACAACCCTGGTCCTCTTTCACAAACAGTATTATTCAAGTACATCACGACCATCGAATGATCGCTTAGTGTAGTTTCAACATAAAATATATTTCTAACATATGTTCTTATAACGTGTGAAACTAGAATGTAATCTATTCTACTTTGAACTAACATGTTTCCTACTAACATTTTTCTTGAAAAAACTTGTTCTCCTCTATTTCTACTTCTCCATAAATCTGCTACACCATGTTGATTCATCATATTGAACAGGGCTTTGTAACCCTGGTCATAAACATGACGTGTCTTACCACATCTATCAATCTCTGCAAGTGTGTTATTAAAATCACCTAGTATTATAAGATTCACTGAATATGGAATGATACTAGACATATCTTGAAAAAAAATTGGCCCTTTCTTTTGCAATGTTAGGTGCATATATGTTTATAATATCAAAATTTTCATCATTTTCTTTGTATTTTATATGTAGAAATCTACCATCGCACTCTTTTACATATTGAATATTATCTTTTAATTCATTTCTAATCAAAAAAGCTACACCCTTTGACGACGTCTCAGAGTTATTGTACATAATACTTCCTTTCCATAAATGTTTATATTTTTCAATGAAGTCATCTCGCCAATGAGTTTCTTGTAAACCAATGATATCATACTTCCTTTCATCCAATAAACTAAATATCATTTTCATCTTATTTACATTACACAATCCATTACAGTTCTACGAAGTTACTATCACCATGATTGTAAATAAGAATAAGAGTTTGTCCATTCGTTCCATTTCATTTTTTTTTTTTTTTGCGTTTCTCTTCTTCTTCAATTTCTTTTTTCTTTTGGCTTTCCCCTCTACGATGATGATTTCATTTTCCGAATCTGTTCCTACATTAGAGTCACTCTCACTCCGCTCTTGAATCATGTTTTCACAATCTTGAGAGGCTTCATTCAATTCCCGCTCTTGAATTTCGTTTTCATCATCCTTAGGGGCATTTTTATTGGTAGACATATTCACTTTATCGTTTTTATTCACAATAATTTGATTTTCTGTCGTCTCAGTATGTTTCTTTTGTTTTGTTTCCGCACAAATAAGTGATTCGTCTATATTTTCGTTCTCATGTTGCACCCCTTCGTTCGCTTCTTCTGTTTCCATATTTGTGTTACCCTCTAACACGTCCTCTTTCTCCACCTCAGACACTTCCAATTCATTGTTTTCTTCAGAACTGTGATCACTCATGCAACACTGGCATTTAAATGTCCATTCACCACACTGCTCACACAAGTGATTTTTACAGGCCCTCGCGTAGTGACCTTGCTGCTTACACTTGAAGCACACAAATTTTGGACATGCTCTAAATAAATGATCACTCGTGTAACACAGCGAACACACTTTCATTTGACCGTTATGAATACACCTATGATACTCCTTTTGAAATTTCACAGTGTATGGAAAAGAGGGCATATGAGGAGGTAGTTTCACCCTAACGTACCTTGTTCCGTCAGCAATTGTAGTTCCAGGATAAAATCGTCTGTTAATAGGTGACAGCAATTCAACACCCATTGATGTTAAAGTTTGTGCAATCTCTCCATCATTTATGTAAGCAGGAAGGTGTAAAAAACTAACAATCAGTGAAGTCTGTACAACTTCACGACATTCAAACAAATCATTGCCAAGTCTTATTCCTTCCAGCAAATATTGTGTTTGTACTTTTCCATCAAGAGTAAGTTCATACAAATTACCTGATTTAGGCACACATGCATAAAGAGACCCCAAACCACAGTTCTCATTGACGAATTGTATAATTCCCTCGGGTTTGATGAGAGAATTGTCTCTAACATTTACAACTACATTGTTCTCACGACAGTACTTTCTGTCTTTGAATAAATTGTTAGATCCGCCAAGATGGCTGCCACCCGACGTGGCTGCCATCTCACGTTTATGCACAATTATTTACAATGTTCTCAAAGTCTAACTATTTTACACAGAAAATTGAAACATATATACATAAAGCCTTCTGCACTACAGCAGTCGGCAAATATACTACTCACAGTAGACGCAAAAAGGTAAATTTTCCGACACACAAAATTTCCTCGTGCTCACTACAACAAGTAGACCGGAAGTCTCTATACATGTATATTGTATATATTTGTACATACTCTGACCTTATTCTTACTCAAATGTATGTTTATTTAATGCACCTCATGTACCATGTATAATGTGGTTTGAGTGAATAAAATGAACTTGAACTTGCAAGTAAACTGGGAAACTTACCGGCGCGAACGGGATTGAGAGGCCGTGTGATTTTTTTAGCACGATGCTCTAACCACTCTGCCACGGAGGCCGCTTACACGAATATGAAACGAAGTCACCCTACATGGTCAGTGCGAGTGTGTAATTCACATTTCATGAGTTCTTTATACAGCTCACCGGTTACAAGTTGTTCTGACAGTTCATACCGTTCACCGGTTACGGGTTGTTCTGACAGTTTATAAAGTTCACCGGTTACGGGTTGTTCTGACAGTTTATACAGTTCACCGGTTACAAGTTGTTCTGACAGTTCATACAGTTCACCAGTTACGGGTTGTTCTAACAGTTTATACAGTTCACCGGTTACAGGTTGTTCTGACAGTTCATCGGTTACGGGTTGTTCTGATAGTTTATACAATTCACCGGTGACAAGTTGTTCATACAGTTAACCGGTTAGGGGTTGTTCTAACAGTTTATACAGTTCACCGGTTACAGGTTGTTCTGACAGTTCATCGGTTACGGGTTGTTCTGACAGTTTATACAGTTCACCGGTTACGGGTTGTTCTGACAGTTTATACAGTTTACCGGTTACGGGTTGTTTTGACTGTTCCCTTGGTCATAGTTCATGGGTACTCCTATATGTATGATTACAGTTTATGGGCACCTGTATAATTACTGTTCATAGGAGTCTGTGATCATTTTCATATATGTCGTCACCACTCATGAATACATACAAATTTTCTCATATGTGTTGTAACTCTTCATAGGATTTTATAGCAGTTGCCATATGTATGACATGTTCAAGTATTAAAACTATTTTGTTTTCGATCTTGAGATAGTTCTCTAACAACAAATAATTTTTTGTCAATGTTCATGGGTAGCTGCTATATCATGGGCTCTGTTCATGTGTACATAGAAACAGTTCCTTTATACGTAGTTTGTATTCAGGAATACCTCCAACAGTCTTATATGTACGGGCAGCCAATTAACACTTCCTATACCTGTATCAAATACATGTAGGCATCTCCCAAATGTATGGTCCATGCTTTGGTCACACGAATGCGCTGCTGATAGTTCCCATGTGTTTAAAAGGTACACAATGAAGAAATACATTTTTCAATTGCTACATGAAAGGTGAAGATAACGAACAGTGATCAATCTCATGATTCCTATAAGCAATACAAAAGAGAGAGCCGAGCAAACACGGAACCCGGATACACCAGATGCGGGATCAGGTGTCTGGGAGGAGTAAGCATCCCCTGTCGACCGGGCACACCCGCCGTTAGTCCGAAATATCTTACGTTTTCCTGGCTTTTTTATGATTTTGATATTTACTGTGCCAGGAAAACGTCAGAACCGGCGGCATTACGTAAACTGGAAATTTTCGCCGCCTCCAGCTGGAGGCGGCATTCTCAGGCCTATTCTAAATACTTGCGAGCCGTATTCAATGTCAAACTTTTAACTAATCAATAAAACGATGCTTCTTGTACTTACTAATATCGATTAAAAGAAAATATCACTCCAAAATTCAATAACAGACGCACACAATTGTAGTCAACCGAATTTTCGCTGTCATTTGAGCGAACGAGTCACGTGTCTCAAAACAATCGACAGTTTGTTAAAATGTTTTCAAGAGACTGTATATGTGATGAAAGAATCCATAAAATCGATTTTAGTTAGTACGACTTGCCGGTAGACTAGATAATAATCCATAAGTAACATTTAAATGTGATATACATGTATGTACTTTTGATTCATCTCAAAGTTTGTTTCAATTTGCAGCATAATCACTATGTAATCTATGAACATCTTTCAGTCAATTTTATTCTACAGAAAATTCTAGGATTAGGGCATTTAAGATTATTCCTTGAGGGTAAGAACTTTACATCATGCCCCTTCACGTTTGATAGTTACGACTTATTCCCATAACTGAATATTTTTCTGGTTTTGATTTTGTTCTCCTAGAGAGAAAAATGAGTCCTTTAGAAGTTTCGAAATGAAGGAATAAAGGGATATTTTACTACTCCGTTTATTTACTGAAAACATGGTCCCTTATACATGTAATTCAAGTTCCCCCGATCCCATGTTAGTGTTTAATGTTACAACGGCAAGTAAGCGTATGAACCTGAAGAAAATACACGCACGTGTGGCGCATACCACTTAATTTGAATGATGACAGAGAACCAATCCCTAACTCACAACACATTTACAATGCATCATGCATGTGTCAGAAGCTTTATGTCGCTGACTGGAGTGATTAAAAGTAAATTTTCGTTATTTCCTTTTTCTTCGACACTTTCTTGATGAAAATCAACGTTTATTTTACGTATCAGAGTGCTACATTTCAAAATCTCGTTAAATTCTTGATTGGAAAATTTGCTGGTTGAATATATTTTAAAGTTTAAAGTTTCACCACAGTTAAACTCATAATATCTAATGATATGCAAAATAATGACAGTGATGTTAGAACCTTGTGGAGATTTTGTGGGATTCCCATTCCCACTCAAAATTCCATCATCCTTTTGAACACCTGCGAGCTAGTTGTTAGTGTGCTTTCCATTGTCTGCTATCAAAATTATTGCACGAGTAAAAAGGCGTTTAAGAAGGTACACAAAATAATTGAAAATGGACAAAATCGACTACTACATTTGACCCTCAGTCGCAAAAACGTATTGCGGTATCAAGAAGCGCGGTTGCAAGACAATCCGAGTTTCTAACTCAAATACAAATAAGGCATTTGAATTTGAAACGAATTTGGTACTTTCTAAGAAATTACACAGTGTTTAATTTTCTTATTCTTCAATGTCAATATTAACCCCACACATAATTGTTAAAATTCCTTTCGCATAACATAAATTTCTTTTCATAGTTTACTTATACTAGTATTCAAGTTTAGTTAAAATAGAAATTAGATACTCTGCCAACATGTTTGAATAATTCAATTATTAATTCAGCGTAAGATTGATGTTATATTTGAACAGTCACTTGTTGTGGTGAAACACTGTCCTTAATTAGTTCAGGACGCATATTAAAAGTGTTTTGCAGTAAACCAATGTATCTGAACTGAAATTTTAAAAAAGATGTGACGAAAGAAGAAAACGGGTAACCCTGTAATCATTTTAAAGGAATCTTCCAGTGTCAATATGGACACTTACATGCATTTAACATTACTTTAGCCTATGGCGTTGTTTTTAATAGAATTCGGGGTATATAATTTTGCATCGATTGATTGATTGTTTTACTTTCCGTCGAGAATTTTGCACTCATATTGAGAAGTCACCGCTGTAGGTGAAGTATCAGAAATTTAGACCTACATATACATGTATACTTAGCGCTCAGGACCGTAGTAGTGAGGATTCTTTATCGTGCCAACACCTGAATGTTTCTCTTTCAACATGAATGGAAAGCAACATACAACGAAAATCACAGGCTTACTAAAACACATCACAGCAAACTCAAAGAAATACAAAAGTCAGAGGTGACCCCCCCCTCCCCAAAAAAATCCCTCACAGAATCATGTGATAAAAGAAAACACACAACATCGAAAACTTAACACAAGTAAAAAAAAAAAAAAAAAAAGCACACGCACCTCACAAAATTGCAAACCAGAATAAGTGAAACACTGTTGTCCCAGTATGGCCAAACCAGATTTTTCGAGTACGAGGACATAAAAAGATTAACATAAAACAAGATAACTCAAACAAAAAATAAATAAAAGTGATCATGAAAACTCACAGAAACACAAAACAGTAACCAAGGAAACTCACAGAAATACAAAACAGTAACCAAGGAAACTCAGAAACACAACGCAGTAACCAAAGAAACTTACAGAAGCACAAAACCGTAACTAAGGAAACTCACAGAAACAAAACAAAAAAAAACAACCCAGTAACCAAGGAAACTTACAGAAACACATAACAGTAACTAAGAAAACTCACAGAAACAAAAAACAGTAACCAAGGAAACTCATAGAAGCAAAAAACAGTAACCAAGGAAACTCACAGAAATAAAAAACAGTAACAAAGAAAACTACCAGAAACACAAAACAGTAACCAAGGTAACTCACAGAAACACAAAACCGTAACTAAGGAAACTCACAGACACAAAAAACAGTAACCAAGGAAACTCACAGAAACCCATAACAGTAACTAAGAAAACTCACAGAAACAAAAACCATTAACCAAGGAAACTCACAGAAGCAAAAAAACAGTAACCAAGGAAACTCACAGAAACCCATAACAGTAACCAAGGAAACTCACAGAAACCCATAACAGTAACCAAGGAAAGTTACAGAAACACAAAACAGTAACCAAGGAAACTCACAAAAACAAAACAGTAACCAAGGAAACTCACAGAAACAAACAACAGTCACTAAGGAACCCAAGAGTGTTTCAATTAAGAGTAGAGCAAACACGGATCCCTGGGCATACTAGAGGTGGGGTCAGGTGTCTAAGAGGAGTAAGTATCCCCTATAGATCAGTCACACCACTGTGAATCCTATATCTTGATCAGGTAACGGAGTAATCCGTAGTCAAATTCGAGGTGTAATGGGCGGTCTACCATGGGTATGAAACACGTTAGACAGACATCATCTGACCTACTAACAGGTTGTATTGGTAAATCAGATCCTTATAACGACCATAAAATTTGCGAAATGCTGACCTTAAAAGAAACTGTTGAAAAGCTTGTCACATAATATAACACAACAAACAGAAGACAAGAGGAAAATTCAAAGAAACAAAGGAGAACAAATGACAAGAAAGCTCGCATGACTAAACACTCACAGAAACAAAGGAGAACAAATGACAAGAAAACACTCACAGAAACAAAATAGAACAAATGACAAGAAAACTCGCATGACTAAACACTCACAGAAACAAAATAGAATAAATGACAAGAACACTTGCATGACTAAACACTCACAGAAACAAAGGAGAACAAATGACAAGAAAACTCGCATGACTAAACACTCACAGAAACAGAGCACAGGAGAGTGGAAAGAAGATCTAAGGAGAAGAAGTGATAAAACCTCCAAAATGTGATAATTGAGAAAGAAATTAAAACATGAAAATATTCAATTCATATGGCTCACGGCGGGTGTGAAAGGTCAACAGGGGATGCTTACTCCTTCTAGGCACCTGATCCCACCTCTGGTGTGTCCAGGGGTCAGTGTTAGCCCAACTATCTATTTTGTATTGCTTATAGGAGTTATGAGATTGATCACTGTTCGTTATCTTCACCTTGCATATGCAAGTACTCACACACAGTGGTGGTAAAACGACCAGGAGTTTTCTTAAATGACACGCAAAGATCGTCAATAAGATTAAAATCAAATGAGAGAAAGGTCTACCTATGGCAAGGTCTGTATGAGACGAAGATTGCAGCTTCTGAAAGGAGACAAAGAAAGGGGAGTGTGGACGAAGACTGGGCTTCTGACAGGAGACAAATAATTGATTGTATATTGTTTAATGTCCCTCTCGAGAATTTTTCACTCATATGGAGACGTCAACATTGCCGGTGAAAGGCTGCAAAATTTAGATCTATGCTCGGCGCTTACGGCCTTTGAGCAGGGAGGGAGCTTTATCGGGCCAGAGCTGCTGTGACGCGAGATTTCGGGGTTTTGCGATCTCATCTGAAGGACCACCCCATTTAGTCGCCTCTTACGACAAGCAAGGGGTACTGATGACACGGGATCAGGAGACAAAGAAAGACGAGTGTGGATGAAGACTGCAGCTTCTGACAGGAGACAAAGAAAGGCGAATGTGGACGAAGACTGGGCTTCTGACAGGAAACAAAGAAAGGCGAGTGTGGACTCCTTATTTGCTATATGTAAGTGTAATAAACACAGTAACATTAAAATCTTTTTTATTTCAAAATTTGCATTTTATACAAAGTTTAAAGTTTTCTGTCGACAAATTTATACATAACTAAATAGGTAACAACTTAAACAGTGAAATTATACATTCAAACTGGTGAAATTAACGAATAATTGATATGACATAAAAATAAAATTACCTATAATTTGTAAAAATACAAATTATATTGGTATCTAGTCATTTCAAAGTCTATGATTCTAAATATACTTATATCATATTCATATTTTATCTAATCACTTGTACACGTAGATTACGTGTACATTGTGTCAGTATGTACAGTACATACAATATGTAGTACCACATTCTGTTCACAAAGGAACTCTATAGGTATTTAATTATTTCTGCAACATATCGGTATTGTGTCTAGCTAATTTCTTACATCTCTAAAACGTTTGTCTCTCTACATGTACAAACACTTCTTGAAATCTGAATTTCAATTCAGAGAAAAAGGTTTTAAAAGCTCGAAGTTTAATGTCTTTCACCTCAGACAATATGCATATATATATATTGATATAATTTTATAATTTACAAAAAATACAAAATATCTCTCTCTCTCTCTCTCTCTCTCTCTCTCTCTCGGTCTCTCGGATTTCTAGCCAAAATGGAATGCAAGATGTCGGACACCGGTGGCAAATCATAGACATACAAATGTACGTAAATATCTACTTCATCTGTACACGTTTGTATATAACAAAAGGTCAGCTGTGAAACATGAGATTATACGAGTCGGACATCACACATATTAACGGCACCTATATGCTTTCTCACGGTTGAATTGCTGCCATAGGTCACACTCACGGCGTGACAGTTCTTTGATTTTCCCATTGAAATTACCAAAAGGCGGACAGATCATATAACTATAAGGCGGGCAGATCTGTATCAGTTTTGTTTAGCCAGGGTCTACATTTTCCGCCACCCATGTGCTTTTGGTCCGAATTTAAAACACAATTTCTTTGGAAGCCCTCGATCTTTTGGAATATCTGCAAAGTATCCCTCTTTTCTTGAATATCTACAAATATAAAAATTACACAAAATTAAGACCTTTAAGGTCCAAATCAAATACAAGGATGACTTTCTTAATTCTGAGTCTAATTATAAAGATCAAAGCTACAACTATTACATACCCATTAGGCCTATATATATCATTACAGCTTTTGCAGTAAGACTTATCATGAAATACTTGCATGTTTCAGGATTTCAAAAAATGTTGTAACTCATTTCTATTTCAACCAATAATATTAAGTTTCCATTAGAAACATGTGCCTATGGTCCACGTATATTGCAGTCATTTTTTTTTATAGGGAAGCAACGTGTTTTCGTAAATCTATCTTAATCTGAAAATAGGCTTACGGTTTCTTTACAATACCGCAAAAATAAGAAAATATATTTAAAAAAAAAATGTATAAATGAAGCGAATGATGAACTATTTAACTCGACCAATGTGTGTATGGAAATAAAGAAATTCAAAAAATAAGATCAAATGTATTTCACAGGCAGATAACTCATTCCACATTATTTCGCATGATCATAAAAACTATTGTAAGGAGTTACCTCTCTTATCAAATGCTTTCCTTCTTACCTGAGAGAGCGACTGAGTTTCTCATATGTCATCTTTGATCTATTGTTTTTCTTGCTGCCCCATTGTTTGGCTACCTCATCTGACTTCACTACTCGGAATATTCCTTCCACCTCCGATTCCCATTTTATAATCTTCGGGCAGAACCTCTCATCGTGTAGAAGGTCGCGAATGAACTCCCACAAATGGTACACACTGGACGCTGTATCACAGAAACATACATTATATTATTTTAGATTAAAAACAATTTTCTTTGAAAAATAAATTCTATGTAAATGAAAGATATATATCAATATGCATATAGTATGAAATAATTATGAATGATATCAGTTCTGTAAAATTATTGACTGACAGTTTCCTGTAAATTCCGAGATCCTGTAAATTATGGTACTTTAAAACTAACAGATCTAAACCTATACCACGAGTAGTTAGTGTATTGTATATATTAAAGATAATACACGTCCTAGTACTGTATAATGTGCATGGTGACTTGCTCTCTAATATCAGCAGGGTTATGGAATGATGGCCAAGGAAAATGTGCTCCTATACATATCAGTGAACAACAAAACCATAACCTCCAGAAAAAAACACCTACTCTGTCCCTTCTTTCTGCCGGGGCGCTTCTTTTTCTCAGAACTGCTTGAGTGTCCATCGCTGTCTGTTTCACTCATGACATCGTCCTCATCGTCATAGAATTTGGACGGTAAAATTGACGGATCTGGTAAACCCAAATTGGGTTCCTTTTTTACCTCTGCTTCTGAGAGCGCAGGGTCTCGGTGGGCAAGGCTTACTCTCTGGAGAGCAATCATTCCTTTACCTGGATGATTTAATTCGCCTGAAGAATCTGAAAGTGAATGTACGAATTAATATAATACACAGAAAATCTTCATCTACAAGAATATCTGATCAGATTTTTTATTTTGTTGCAAAATTTGCGAAGATTTGTCAGTAATGGTCGTTATCAATAATTTTACAAACCAATACTTCAAAAATCATTTTCGAACGATGGATTTGACAGTTTTTTTTAATGTAAAAATGTCAACAACAAAAATAAACTTATACCAGAACTATAGTCCGAGTTATCTCCCGTTGATCCCGGGCTGTGGGGATACGTCAGAGAACCGTCTGTGGGTACCTCAACTTCGTATTGCACTTGTCCAAGTTCGCTGGAGTCATCAACGTTTCCAACTGGCTGTGATACTGACCACATAGGAAAATGCACCAGAAGATCTTGTGGCTGTGACAGCTCGTAAATATTTGAATCTGAAAACGAAAAGTTGGTTCTAATGACAAAACGTAAGTAGAGCTGACCTACACATAAAAAATGTGTGCATTTATGTGCAACCCATGAAGGAAGACCAAATATTCCTTACAATGCATAAAAAGATGTGCGTTATCTGAAGCGCTTTCTCAAGATAGTGATAAACAGTTGACAAAAACACTTGACTCAAGGGAAAAAAGAAAGGGTCTCTAAGCACTTTCGTGAGAGTTCCTGGTCTAAAGGAAACCTGGCTTAAAAATATTTTAAGTACTCACCAAGTTAACTGAAGAGGACTTTTACAATTATTACAAGTACAGAAATACACACGCACATACAGAACATGTGCTCATTAAAATGTTCTTTATTCTTTATCGATTAATTATCAAATACTTCCGTATAATCCTATTTTGCAACGAAGAGAAATGGATAATTTTGTAAATAATTTGTTCCGTTGTCACCTGTTTGTATAAGGGACGGATGCAGTACCGGTAAAAATACAATTTGCAATATAATATCCTGTCAGATAAATACATCAATTGCATCTTCTACAAGAAATACTGTATTGGGAAACATGATAACATTATATGTAATGGTCAAATCTTATTTCGTTGTATTTGAAACGTTAAAACACACACACAGACACGCGCGCGTTTATGTTGCTTAAATCAATGTTCAAAATCAAATCCACCGCACAATTCTTTCTCAGCAGTATTACAACTTAAAGTTGGGTCTTTAAATACCCGATATGGAAAATGATAACGCTTGGGCTATTTTCGTGGAAGGCTACTTGCTAACGGTTTCGGGGAAATCCCCAGTACTTAGAGATTTACAAGCCGAGTGTGACATGCAAATAAAACCTGGAGTTCAAGTCTTTTATTCCTCTGAGCATGCATGAGACAATTAGTTTCTATGAAGCCTTAATTAGAAATTGAATTTTTTTCACAAAACCTCATTTGAAACAGATAAAAGACAGGAAAAATGGAAACATAATAAATATTCGAATATGAATGAAGTAAATCAATAAATATCGCGTGAACCACAAGTGCATAACGTTAACACACAGCAAGTACCTGTAGGATCTACGTGTACAACGCAAAGACTGTTAAATGATTAAAAACTCACGCCAAAGTGAAAAATAAGGCTTACTAATTCAACAATACCTACTGTTTAAAGTATTCAATGTTGACCAAGGAAGTGAGACGAGTCACATTGTGACATGTATAACACGGTCTCCTAAAATACCCAGCTATTTACTACCGGGTTTTGATAACCCCAACGACAAGATTGTTATCAAGTTTTTGTAATAGGACGTGTGCATGTACAGTCCAATAAATGTGTTTGAGAGAGACATAGCATCATTACATAATTGTAACCCTTAATGGCTCTAAGCAAATGCTATCTTAACCATGTCATCTAGATTGCAATCAATGTCCATTATTGTTATGCTTACATTAAAAATGACCACAAGCAATTCGTGGTGATTTTTTTCCCTGGTCAATGTCGTTGCAATTTAGGGTGAAAATAAGTCCTCCTGTTGCATGTACGTGTTTATTGTAAAGGTATAAAAACAAAAACTGGAGGATTTTATGCAAATAAGGAAATATTTATCAAGGTAGTTTCTACTTTCGATTTGTTTATCACTGTCTTACCTTCTGGATCTGAGAGCGCTGTAGGATTCAAGAAATCGCTTTCATCCAAACCCCGAGAGTCAGCGGTAGCCCCGGTCATGCTGCTTAAGGAAAGGTCTAAAGGTCCGAAGTCGTCGGCACTCAAGGATTCCGTTAATACATCGGCGAGCTGCAAAGAGACGGGACCAGGAAGTGAATTTACCTGCTAAGTTTTGTTGACAATCTGGGTCACAATATCAATACAATACACCTCAGCTAAAGTCTGTTAGGCTCAAACAAAATATTTAAATGGTCCGATCTATAGAGATTACGCGTCCGTAACAAAACACGACATAAAAATAGATGTAAATTAAAGCAGTGGTATTTCCAGAAAGCGTTTCCCCGAGAAATAATATGACAGTTTGCTATAATAAAAATATATTCGAACAAGAAAAGTTTCAGAAATATGCATGTCCCCGTGGTGCAGAATTGAAAAGGTTTATACACACGTATCATTTAAGTGATAGTATTTCCCTTTATCTTCATAAAAATTTCTTCCAAATCAGCTCGAGAAAAGCGTAAATATTTTTTAAACAATGAATATTAAATATGAATTTGAATCGTGACCTTGTGACCTTGTAAGCAATAGGGATCACCTACACATTAAGCAGAATCAATTAAGTTTGATGTCTGTCAATGAAAGGGTTCTCAAGATATTGAGCAAACATAATCTTACTATATCCTGTTTGACCCTTGACCCTGTGACCTCAAAATCAATAGGATGGGGTTATCTAATTCTTAGGATGTACCAGTGTACTAAGTTTGATTTATGTCAGGGATAGGGTTCTTACGATATGGAGCGGACAACATCTCATGTCCAAAGTGGATTGACCACATGACCTAAACATCAATAGGATGCGTCAACGCCTTAAGATGTACCAGTGTACCAAATTTGATGTCTTCAAGCAAAGGGTTCTTTAGATATTGAGCTAACAAGACTTGGTCTACAGACCGACTGACAGGTGCAAAACAACATGCCCCTTTTTCAAAAGGGGACATACAAATCATGATCGTGTTTGACGATGAAAGTAGCTGACACTGTAGTCTTTAGTAAAAGAATAAACAATCTTCACAGCTCTAGTTATTTGACCATTATCTTTAAACCTTCAAATGTCATGTTGACAAAATAATGGAGAGGTACATGTAACAGGTTGAATTTGAGATTGGATAAGGCCACAATGCTACAAAAACATGTGCATCATTTTCCTTTCCTTAGTTTACTCTATTTTAAAATAAATATTGTAGGAAATCGATGTAGCCCACATGTTCTCATATTGATCGCATTAGAAAGGAAGGCCGCTGCTGTTAGGAAGGTAGTGCTGTATCTACTAGAATAGTTTTATTTGTCTACAATGGTTAAGTAAGATGGTATTCAATTCCTTTTTTTTTCCAAATGGAGACAGAAAAGTGTTATTTTCACTTACCGACGGGAAAATATGGGCTGCCATGATCCCGTTGAAAACATCGGCCCTGTCAAAGAGAAAAAATAAAAATAAACATACGTACATGTGTATTGGATAATATGTATGTGTATGCAGTTGATGAAATTTTCCACGAACAACCGTAAGTTTCATTGCCAAGCTGCCTGTCCATCGTTCTCTGTAAGAGTCCATGCATTAGCAAACCTTATCTACGCCAGGGATGGTGTGTTTTGTTCAGTTTGTCCAATGTTTGCCTGTTAGCAGGATAAAGCACTGGTATAGCGAATTTTTAGGAAAATCTACTGAATGATATCTTGGGCAGACGTGGGGGTTTATCAAAGGTTGTGATTTTTGGTGGTACGTGTTGTTTTCCGGCTGACGGATAAATTCTACAGTATGCAGAGCCGCTTTTTAGATTTTATATACACTGTTCATATAATTAGACAGGGTACCTGTATGTCAGAATAAGTAGGACAATACATGTCAGAATAAGTAGGACAGTACATGTCAGAATAAGTAGGACAATACATGTCAGAATAAGTAGGACAGTACATGTCAGAATAAGTAGGACAATACATGGCACAATAAGCAGGACAATACATGTCACAATAAGCAGGACAGTACATGTCACAATAAGTAGGACAATACATGTCACAATAAACAGGACAGTACATGTCAGAATGAGCAGGGCAGTACATGTCAGAATAAGTAGGACAGTACATGTCAGAATAAGTAGGACAATACATGTCAGAATGAGCAGGACAATACATGTCAGAATGAGCAGGACAATACATGTCAGAATGAGCAGGACAATACATGTCACAATAAGCAGGACAATACATGTCACAATAAGCAGGACAGTACATGTCACAATAAACAGGACAGTACATGTCACAATAAACAGGACAGTACATGTCACAATAAGTAGGACAATACATGTCAGAATAAGTAGGACAGTACATGTCAGAATGAGCAGGGCAGTACATGTCAGAATAAGTAGGACAGTACATGTCAGAATAAACAGGACAATACATCCGAATGCCCTCGAGCCTCTTGAGAAGGTCAAGTATGTAAACGATTTCTCTCATTGCATATTATCATTGTTCACAGCATAAAAGCACATAGCAAGTTGACCATTAAAAAGTGCTATACTTATGAAACCAACAGTGATTAAAATTTACATTGAAAATAATGCTAGCACTGTCCATTGTGGTACTATATATCAAACATAAATATAGATACTTGTGTGGCATAGATAAACATAGTAACAAAATTATGTAGTGAAGTTAACATAAAGGTTATTTTCAATGAGGTACATTACAATATAAGTAAAGAACAGAAAACATTTTGAATACTAGTAACTAAAAATTCTTGTTGGGGTTCGACAGGGTGTATCTATAATTCATGCACTTTCTTAAATAACCAAACCATTTGACCCATGTCATGGTGTAACATTTCTTTTTAGGAATGAAAAATATTCACCTACAATTAAGTTAAGTTTTTAAATTTGTTTTCTTAATACTTCAGGATGACTACAAATTACCTGTAAAAATATCAAATAAAAGACTGTGCGTCTGCACAACATGTACAATGTATTAGATCTAAATTACTCTGTTGTCAATTTCTAACTTTTGTTTTTTGTATTTACTACCATCCGATATCTCTATCACAATCACAAAAATATGGTTGCAGGCATTTATTCTGCTATAGGGAGTTTGATATATTCATAATTTACGACATCAAATTAACCTACCTTTAAAAGTAATAAATTCTCAATGTCTAAAAAAAATCAAATAATTCTACGTGACCGGATTATAGCATTTTGAAATATTGATTTTCTTGGAATAACATTTTCGACCTGTTACCGATGTACACGTGTAATAAAAAATGACAATACGACTGTCAAATTTTATGACAAAGATTCGATAAGACTGCAAGGGTTTATGGGGGATTTTAAGCTAGTTGATGCCTGCCCCCGAAAAAGTATGCCAATCACGTGACAGTGTATACGTGTGGAATTCCTTGACTTACAATCATAAGTGTTCCTTGTTATTTCAGAGAATTGTTGTATATTTCTTTTTAAATCTTTTTAAATCATCAGAAATTAAAAATTTGGATCCAGCAATTAAAAATTGGGACCGAAGCATTTAATCAAAATCTTGAAGACTTCTATCATAACCACAAACAAGTGTGTAATAAAAGGCTTTTGCTATTACATAATATATATATATATATATTTATATACACACACACACACACAAAAACTCATTTCAAATCACAGTTGATCGAATACAGCACAATGAACATTGTCGTGATCACAAGAAAATTCTTCATTTTTTTCTTCAATTCAGATCAATATAATTAAAAGGACTCTATGTAAAATTTCCTCACCTCAACGAACGTTCTGCTTGTTTATAAAATATATCTATAGATGGGAATTCCCCGCTGTATACCTATTGGGTTTCTGAGGTACAAAATGTAATATTAGAAGCGCTGTTTACTCTCTACTGCTGAGGTAAACCCATGTCCCATTACAAAAGACATGTCGAGTGCATGCATACCCAGACACGCTATATTTGGTCTAAACAAAGTCTGTAAAGAATATTTCCATGCACCTTGCCTTGAACTTTATGAAACGATTTAAAGAGGTAAATGATTATGGTGTGCATTCACAGTTATTTGCTATAAAAGTGGTCGACAAAGACCCTGCCACACTACACGTTTTAGACATCATATACTGACGTATAAAAACTTCACCCAACACGCTGGTAAACGCTGACGTTCAATCAAAAATCTAAGGGAAACCGAAATCAGAATGAATATATAGCATTATACTAAAGCACATAATGAATATATAACCTATTGTTAAAGCATGAGCAACCTAATGATATTCCTATTACGTATATATTACGTCTGTAAGCTTATGACAGTCTGTACACAACGTACATTGTAGCACTAACGTGTTTAACTCATGTGGAACGCGTGCATGCATGCAAATGATTTTGGTTCGCATTCCGCGCACAGCCACTTAAATCACCCTCGTAACTTGTTAAGACTTAATTCTAACGTAGACAACGTACGTCATAGTTTGCTATATTTTCATACGTCGGTATACGTAGCTGGTATACGTCGTAGTGCGATAACCACATTTGTTTCCTTTAAGAATTCTTCCTGGTCGATCTATTTTTAGAACTACTGACATGTGTATTTCAAAGTCACAACACTACGTATTTTTCAACGAAAAAAAGAAACACGTTAAAGCTTAACGGCCCTCAAAACCCAATTGTGACACGCGTGATTGGTTATACATAGACGCATTACGTAACCACCTGGAGATTTTCCCCTAACTACTAATGAACAAAGACAAGATGGGAAACGTGATATTTGTTGCAAAAGCATGCAAATTATAATGCAACAGATTGTCTTTTTCAGTAACTACATTGCACGTTTGTTTGTTTGTAGCTATATCTTAATACACTTTGTGAGATCTTTCGAAATCAAACTAATTCTGCAAAACAAATGCACAGCATTAAGGATAACAGTCTCCACAGAGAGAGAGATAGCATTAACTTAAGAACGTTTACCGAGGCAGACAGACAGAAAGCAAAACAGAAAGTAAACCACTGACCTGTACTGCATTGCTGTGCTTTGTAATGTACGTAAACTTTGAAAAAATAAACATCCAAAACACCTCCAGTAACTTCTACATTTAAGAAGTTAAAACAAATAGTGATAAAAGAAATCTTCCGGGTTAACACCACGTGAAATTATTTCCAGTTGAACTATTTTTTAACTAGTTATCCTTTACCAAATCGAGAAAATTCGCCCATTCACAGGGATCTAGGAAGCGACTATTTGTCACTCTACCTTTTGTTGCTGACACGAATTATTTTTGGACCAATGCATGCGACCAACTTACCTGAGAAGTTAAATACCAGTGTTTGGATAATATATATCTACCTTGCATGTTATGTTTATCATTCAAAGTGCTTTTTTTTTTTCTTATCGCAAAACCGAAAATAGAAGAATTAAAAAATCACGTTTTGATCAGAATGGGATCATGGAATATCACACTGCAGGTATGCAATATATGTGTTCTTTTGAAGACCTCGAGTCTCCAAAACATTTGTGGACAAGCGATTTTTTGGTTTGTACAAAAGATGAAATGGATTTATTTATACACACAGGAGTTTTTATCTATAGATATATGAAGTTCGGTATGTTTTTTACCAGAAGTGCCTATCAAATTATATGCTGAGAGCTTCTATTACATGTACTACGAAAGCCTATTCTTGAAGGAGCAGTAGCGTGAAAGAAATGCGTACTAAGACGAACAAAAAGCGTAATAACGCGAATCAAAAATGTAATAACGCGAATCAAAGGTGTAATAACGCGAATCAAAATCGTAATAACGCATTAAAGGTGTGATAACGTATTTAAAGTGTAATAATACGTACGTGGAGGGCGTAATACAGGTAACACAAATAAAAGGTAATCGAAGACGTATAATAATAACAAGGTGAAACCCGACTTCTCTGCATATCCATTCCATATCATATGTTTTGTTAATTTAAATAAAATATTTTTAGCAAAGTACTCAAACTAACCTTAATGTTGAATTAAGGCAAAATTGAACTGTGTGCACTTTCACGACTATAACTGTTTTTATCATTATATATAATATATGAACGTTACATACAATCTTTGTCAATAGTTGAAAATTCCAAAGAAATATACAAATCGATTTACTCTGATTATTTCATCAAAATTGAGAGAGAATTGGCGGATAAATTATCGGAAAATAATCACACCCCGGTGATTATCTAACTCGCTCGGGTTTGAGAGCATCACTATAACATCACAATGTGTTCCAACGTCACTGTCTATGACGTACAGTGGCGCAGTTTAGTAAGCTATAGTGTCATTGCTAGTAAAGCGATAAACTGGTTCCCCGCTGATTGATGCTACACACAAACCCGTAGAGAAGCGACATCAACAGGGAACCAGTTTAGTAAAGCGAACGATATTTCAGTCACGTGATTAGTACCCTGCCTACCCTAGGTAACCTTTAAATATTCCATATCAAAGAGCTCCATTATAAGCTACTCTAGTAATTAAGAAATAATTGTATTTACTGATTGATTGATTGATTGAATGAATATTGTTTAACGTCCCTCTCGAGAATATTTCACTCATATGGAGACGTCACCAATGCCGGTAAAGGCCTTTGAGCAGGGAGAGATCTTTATCGTGCCACACCTGCTGTGACACGGGAACTCGGCTTCTGTGGTCTCATCCGAAGGACCGCCCCATTTAGTCGCCTCTTACGACACGCAAGGGGTACTGAGGACCTATTCTAACCCGGATCCCCACGGGACGTACTTTACTGATAAATCTACTACTGATAAATCTATTAAATGGTATAAGAATAAAAGGTTGACATATTTTACTTAACTTGATAAATACTTGGAAGAGCTGAGGCTAAGATTATTTCCCAAAACAAAGATGGATGGATTTTCGGTTGTGTTCTTTTTGTGCTTTGAGTTATTTGCCCATACATAGTACTATAAGATGATTTGTTTTAAGTTTGCTATGGGTCATTTGATATGTAAATGGATTCTTTTAATGCAATTTTTTTTTTTTGCTGCTCTAGTCATTTATAGAAATATTACGTGCTTTTCCGACTTCATCTTGGGGTATATCGGGACAAGAAGGCCCAGGGGCGTTCCCTGTGATATCAAGACAAGAAGGCCCGGGCGCGTTCCCTGTGATATCGGGACAAGAAGGCCCGGGCGCGTTCCCTGTGATATCGGGACAAGAAGGCCCAGTTGCGTTCCCTGTGATATCGGAACACGAAGGCCCAGGCGCGTGAAGAGGACATTATAAGTGACTGTTTTATACATAGCTTTATAGGATACATAATTCTATTGTTGTCCATAAACTTTTTTCTCTGATTAGTGCAAAGAGGATCCTTATTGATGATATCTCAAACAAAATGATTTCGCATGCATAAAAAATGTATTCCCGTGCTTAGGAAATTCTATTGGACAACAGAGTTAAACGATTGCAAGACACAAGTAACGCATTCTCCTGGCCGTTCCTATATTCCACATGCACACGAATAATGTTTCAACAATAAAAGATTGGATGTCATCCGATGCCCAGTGAAACAG
Source organism: Ostrea edulis (assembly GCF_947568905.1). Lineage (NCBI taxonomy): Eukaryota > Metazoa > Mollusca > Bivalvia > Ostreida > Ostreidae > Ostrea > Ostrea edulis. The sequence continues at coordinate 81,721,922 of NC_079169.1, forward strand.
AAAGCCAATTATATGCAGTTTTCAGTTTACATGTATCACACACACATAATAATGAATTATTTCACTAACAGGAAATGCCGAACTGCCTGACGTTATGTGTCATCTTTAATGACGTCATTTAGTACCTGGTATTTTTGCATGACCTTTACTTTAGCCAAATTGTGCTACACAATTTCAATACCTTAAAAGGAAAGACAATCCTGACCACATTGTTGTTTTTATGAATGAAGTATAACTTACTGATATCATAAATGACAGTCTTTAACAACAAAAATCCTTGCTTAACGATTAAATCAATATTAATCTGTCATATATTTTAAATTACTCGCCGCTAAGAGAGCGGCTATTGAAGTTTAATTTATGACGTTACACCGTCGGTTCCGGATTTCATCAGCAGCACTGTAAACATGACAGGTCACGAACAAAGTTTGGAGCCGTATAGATTTGAGTCCGTTCTTTCGCAACAAGAAATTGAGAAATTAACGTTTTCAAATTAGTACTGAAGCTTATCTAGGTCGTATGTAACAGAATAGTATGACAAAGTTTTAATTAATCCTATCATTTATCGTGTAGAAATGTTTTGGGTTGCCTTCCCCTTTAATCCATAAATATATGCGATTTTACAATATAATTACTATATTGTCCTATATACACAATATTATTTGAATATATTCTCTCTCTTGGTATCAAAGGTGTATGTACTATGTTGCATTCTGTATAAGGCAAGGACGATATAACCAGGGGTTACCCAAATTCTCACTATGCAAAGTGTGAAGTCTCGATTTATGGAGGAAATGATTAGTTTGTGTATGAATTACATTACCTAAAACATACACGTTTATCATATAGAAATAAAGACGAATATGAAATTAATGCAAATCTCTTGCTTCCTTTGACTCGACATTTAGATACATCGACGGCGTTTTATCTATGAATTTCTTACTCATTTTCATTCGTGCGTCGATTCGATATACAACTGTACCCCAGTAAACTCGAACTAAGACACTACAAAGTCTTCAATATTTGTTTCCTGTTTAAATACGTTATTGAAAATAGATGTCAATGACGAACTAACAACACAACTTTAAGACAAACGAGATGACTTCTTCATCGTCAACTTCCCATAGTTTCCATAATCACTTGCATATGTTGTTTATGTCTCAACTCATTCGATACGTAAGAGCGTGATCTGTGTATGATCAATGTTTAAATTGGGGAGGACTACTGATAAATATGTTGATGTTATAGGGTTTTCAGCAATATAATATAGTCAGCATTATACAAATTCTATGGTCGTTATAATGATCTAATTTGCAAATATAAGCTATGCTGTCTGGCGTCTTTCATACCAATTGTTTGGCTGTTGTATTGTTGTTGTTTTTTACAAACTGATTTAGACTACGGATAACCCCGTTTACCTGATCAAGATATAGGGCTCAAAGCGAGTGTGACCGGTCAACAGGAGGAATCTTACTCCTCCTAGGCAGCACCTGATCCCACCTCTGGTATACCCAGGGGTTCGTATTGCTATTCTCGTAATTTTGCATTCTTATAGGATTTATATAAGATTGATTACTGTTCGTTATCTTCACTTGTTCATTATTAAAAAGAAAAATTCTGAGCCCATTTAGAGTGTTGTTCTAATGGAAGAAAATAATGGAAAATTATTGATTAAATCTTTATTTCTGTCAATAGTAACAAGTCCACATCTTTCATTGATTAAAAGTTAGAGAATGACCTTGAACTTATCTCAATCACGTAAATGAATACGCCACAGATCAATTTCAAACCATTATAATTAATTTATTAATGCATGCTGTACAACGTAGTAGAAAGTTATTAGAGACGCGAGATTTTGTTTATTATATGGCTAAATACATGTGATCTTAAATATCGAAACCGGCTGCTAGACAGGGCCGTAAATTACATGGAGGCGGAGGAGGCAGCTGCCTCCTCCAACTTTTGAGCCAAAAAAATTAAAATTTAAAGTTCATTAGAATTTATGTTGTTTCCAATAACTAAGAACATGATACCTCCCTTAAAAAGCATTCCAAATCTTTCTTTTAGAATGAGTTAGTCAAGTAACATCTTAGAAGGCCCTAGAATCAAGGATTTTGCACGAAACGTGTTCAGTGTGCACAAAATGTGCTCAGCGTCTGGGGGCCTGGGTGGCCCCCAGACCCCCGCCTAATTTCCTGCCTCCTCCAAATTGAAGGTTAATTTACGGCCCTGCTAGAACATGTAGAACTTTCAAACTAGATACTTGATAGGTCATCTATCTATATATCTATAAAAAGATCGGGTTCGATGATTCAACAATTGTTACTCTAGTCCGTAAAAGAAGTCATCATTTCTTTCAATGTTGAAAGTGAGAACAGACGCGATATTTCATTGAGTGACCAAAAATAATTAATCGTATCAATTTTAGAATTCCCAATTCATTTTTGGCCCGATGTTAGAGAAATCGAATGTTATATTCACCTCGAAGGCACGTGCAAGTTCCATTTTTCTTAGGTTTTATATATCTATTCATTTGATCCAATTCTTTATTTTTATCAAGAACAATATCTCTCGATCTTTCTCTCTCAACACATGGTTCATATGGTTGTATTAAAGATCTGTAGTCCACGAAAGACAACTCTTTCTAAAGTAGAAGGCGTGTCACTGAAGACCGGTGAGGTTTTATTAATTATTTTTCCACAGTGGCACATAAATATATCGTTGCTATATATTAATTTAGGAATTCTCATACACTCCGTTGTCTTTATTTACATTTGTTTCATAAGAAATATTTTAAATAATATGTAAATAAGATGCGGTGTAAAATATGTTTTAGGGTCAAAGACATGATTTTCGTGATTTTTATCCTCTTGTATTTCTTGACTTTGTATTGTCAATCCGTTACGAGACGTGGAGGAAGTTCTAAATCAAACAAAACTGTGTAATGCACATGTACACATAACACGGAAATGAAAACTTAATGGCGTCCACATAACATTGTAAAGAATTTGTTTTAAGAATTTGTGTACACATAGACAACAACTAAAACGAGCTCGAGGCTGTTGACACACTTCTCAATTCAGGATGCTCGTGGTGAAAACAAGATGAACAAGAGATAATGTACAGTACTTAGAGACTAAGGCACTGCAAAGGGAATAGCAGAATATAATAGCGCTATCGTGCCGAGCCACACTTCCTCCATAAAACACAGTCATATATCGCCCCTGGCGTGTACACTGTAAGTGATGTACTATAGCCAGATGTGTTGTATATAGATCGTATATAGATACATAAGCATATTCTTACAACACAGTATGAGTGAAGTGCCACTGTTGATGTATAATGAAAAGGTTTAAATGACCACTACAACCAGGGGTTTACAGATCTAAACTCGTTACGAATAATCCATCACTGGCAAAAATCGATACGAAATATTTCAACATGACTAGCTCTCAACAACATACATGTATTAAAGCTGTCCTAGAAACATAAACAGGAAATGAATTAAGCCCTGTATATAACAGATTGTTATGAAATTTACATGCACTTCGATTGTGAAACTGAGGTGAACATGTATACTTTTTTCAATGGCTGGAATCATGAAACGCTGAGTATTACCTGCCGTCTACGATGGCCACCCATAGCATAATCCCCCAGCTATTCTACTTCCTCCTTCGTCGATCAAGTCATTTAAGTTACACACAGCGCTTACTGGATTCGCGCCTTTTTATCGCCCGGATTCTACTTCCTTGTCTCCGCAAAGTAGTATATAAATATACACTCAGAGAGAACTCAAATGATATGCATTAGGAAATTCACGTCTATGCCTTCTTTGGGAATCCATGCTCAGATTGTCAATGGCGACCACAATTAAACATCCTCATAACATACAATGTAACACCATACAGGCAGGATTCTTGACAGATGTTTTAGCCTTGTCAAGTCGAGTCATTTCACTAAAACATGTTCATACCGTATCTTTCTCCTTATCCGAGATTTGTATAACAACATACATGCATGTACTGTTCGGCATTTAACATTTACACGTTCGATACTCTTGCTGTGGTTAAGGTCGAAACCGAGGTCATTTTAACGATATAACACCTCTGCTTATGTAAAAGTGACCTATATCAAAATAAAAAATGTTTTTAAAAACCATTGCAGGATACAATTTGAATTACAATATTCAATTCCTGAAGTTGTGTGTGTATATACATAATTTGTAGTCGGGGAAAATACTGACACATGTAAACAAAACTACACGGATCAGGTGATCTATCTACGTAGGGCGATAGGTGGATCTAAAAAATAATCTCCCTGTGGTGTGTTACCAACGCTATTTTGCCTAACAATACAAGACTTATATGGTGGCTGATCTTAAGCTTTTAGTATTCTAAAAACAATGTTTTCACTGGAGCAAAAATACTACTTTGATTCTTTTTGAAAATATTTACGGATAGTTTAAACATAACTATTTCTTTGTATCAAATTACAAATGAATCGATATCAGGAACAAGTTCCTTTCTCTTCTGAACTGCATGTGTGAATTTTCATTAATTGATTTGGTTTTCATGTTTCCTAGCTCCCATTTTTCAACATCATGATTTTCGTTCCGATATGAATTCGAACCCATTCTCAAAACAATTTTCTTCAGAAAATGCAGTGATAGTGATTGAAAATAAATATTCACTTATACCTTTCATCTAAATGAAATATGATGAAATATTTCGTAAAAAGAAGTGCCTTTCTAATTTACTAGTTTTAATCTATTCACGGTGCACGTCATTACAGAGCTATTTTCAACTTTTTTCTGTTTGCTAAAACACGATTTCAATAAACAATACACCCAGAACAAAGATCTCCCGCTTGAGAAAAAAATATAAGCGCCGAGACCACCCCTATTCATGAAAAAGGTTGTGCTATGTGATGTGGAATCCTCATATTGAAATCTATTTTTTGAAATGGTTTTCATAAGCTTTCGGTTTCCATTAACTTCGAGGACAAATTTTATTTCAATCACCCAGACTTTGTCATTTATACAGGATGTTTACAAGTAAAAACTTATATATTGCGATTGAAAAAAAAATACTACAACTAATGAAATTGTTTTGAAAAACATGCTGCTTTTCACACAGATGCCATTTCATGCTCTTAACAAGGAATGCCAAGGTGTGTACATAAAAAAACCATGTACTTTGATAACAGTATACAACATTTTATTCAGTTACACCTTATTATTTTGCAATATCACCGATAGATGGGGAAAAACACGTTTCTTACTTTTACAAAAAATCAATCCATAGAATAATTCAAACCGATATACAATTAATATTAATCGGATGGTTAAAGGGGTATTAGCTGTGAAAGTGATGGCAACCATTTTCTTCAAAATATCTCATTGGCATAATAAAAACATTTATTATGTACAAGAAGAGAAACCTAATGAAACTATGTTAGATAACCACTTTTAGTGTAAAGAAATATACATGTATAAGGAAGAATTAATGTCTAGCAAGACAATGATAATTTAATCACCAAAATTACATATTTATGTATCTGCTTTGAGAGTAAAAAGTGTTTGAAATGATTAAATACTGGTGTTATTACTGACATATATAATATGGGACAATTGTCATTGAATTAAATTTTTGGTGACAAAATGACAGCTGAGGAAAATTTGCTTTTTAGTCATAAAATAGTTTGGTTTTTATCCAAAAAAAAATTTCAATTTCAAATTGAACTAAATAAATAACCTCCCCGGTGTTTACCCAAGGTAGAATAGAGGTAATGTCTAGATATTACGTGATTGGCCAAAATTATTTTTATTTGAATTGTTCGTCGGGATGAGAAATTATGGAACACGAAATAATGACATATAGGGATACATTTGAAATTCACTGCGGATCGCTGCATGTACATTGTAAATAAATAGAAGTATAACCTACAAAGACAATGGGACTCTTGGAATGATTTTCTTTCAAAGATTGTGGGCATTTATATCAAATCAAGATAGTAAAGGGAGAAAGGTTCAAAGGTTTGCATTGTTTTGGTTGTTTTAAGTCTCTTCGAGAATGTTTCACTCATATTGAGAAGTACCACAAATGTAGGCCTATGGGCCGTAGAAGTGAAGACTCTTTTAATGTGTAAACGCCTGTCGCGACACGATACTTCCGTTTTTAAGGTCATATCCAAAAGACCCGTGATGCCGAGCGTTTGATGAAGGAGTAATCACTACCCACGGTTTGGCACGAGCATGACTCGAACTCAAGACCTGCCCGTCATGAAGCGAGGTTTGTATTGAAATAATTTCACTAAATGAATTAGTACCTAGCTTAAACCCTACAATACAGGCGAAATTGAATTTACACGATAGTCCCGTTTTAATCTGAAGTACATTTCATTTGTTTGACATCGACTGTGGCCGGTGAATTGTGTCAATCATGGTGTCATGAAGGGTATGTGCTCCATTCTACCCCCCTCAACCCATCTCTACATAGGGGGGAATTAGGGGGCTAATCCCCCCCCCCCCGACAGATTTAAAGAGAAAGGGGGACCGTTTCCGTTAACTTGAGCTTTCCTTAACCTAGCTTTAACAGTACAAATCTTGCAAAATCCGCTAGCTTCCCATTAGGGGCGGGGGGGGGGGGATCACCGGCTCCCAGCATCTAGCATAATGATTCCAAAGAGTTTTCATCAAATTTCTATTTACGAAAAAATAATATTTGCTTGTCAAGATATTTAATACCCCCCGTATCGTAAAATCTTGGATCCGCCACTGCATCTCTATTTTCTCCCTAGGTTCTATCCCTTCACCCGACTTCACCAAAGTATCTCCCAATCACCTCTACCCATCTCTAATATGTATACGGATCCACGCCAATCAAAGTAGATTTATACATAAATGCGCGCGTATGACTTGTCTTTCTTACTTAAGATTCCCGTGGGGATCCGGATTAGAATAGGTTCTCAGTACCGCTTGCTTGTCGTAAGAGGCGACTAAATGGGGCGGTCCTTCGGATGAGACCGCAAAAACCGAGGTCCCGTGTCACAGCAGGTGTGGCACGATAAAGATCCCTCCCTGCTAAAAGGCCATAAGCGCCGAATTTCGGTCGACATTTTGCAGCCCTTCACCGGCAGTGGTGACGTCTCCATATGAGTGAAATATCTCGAGAGGGACGTTAAACAATATACAATCAATCAATCAGTCTTATTTAAGAAGTCTCTTTGTATTAAGTTGCTCTTGGATGTCGATTACAACGTTGCACAATGGCAGTTATTAATATAAGTAAGTTGCACCTGATTTTTACCAAACTAGCAGAATCAGTGAATCGAATACAAAGAGCTGGCACACTAGTAAAAGCCCCCTCACTGCCACGGCATATAATTCAAAGTCTGTGGCACTTCATTTACAGCTGGTGATGTCTCTACACTGGTGATGTCTCTACACTGGTGATGTCTCTACACTGGTGAAAAATTCTCGAATGGGGTGTAGAACAATACAAAAACGCATAGATTTGGATTAAATGACCTCGAGAATGAGTTATAATATTCCATTGCAATCTTCTATCATCATAACACAGGATTTATATTACTACTGCCATTCATGTAAAATTAGTGAATGACAACTCTGTCTCAATGGCGTGGGGTTTTTTTTGGGGGGGGGGGGGGTGACTGAAGGTCATATGACTACCACAGAAACACAGGTACAATATATGTAACACACCTGATGGAAATTTTCAAAATGCTGGTTTCCATCGTAAAGAAACAAAATCAAACAAACAAAATTTAAAAAAAGAAACATCTCGGTGTTACCATGAATCTGATGTAATTCACAGCTTCTACTGTTATCGTAAATCGATATATAGTCCTTGAATTTAGCGTGAACTTCAATGTCTACATCACTATATGTTGGAATATGTCGATTTTTTTCTTAATTTGATGCTACAATGTTTGGTTTCCTTGAACCTTCGTTAATTAAATGACCTCATGTTGAAGGGAAGGATACAATTCACTGAATTCCTAGTTCCTATGTTGCATGTCCTTACTATATGCTACTTTTAGCAGACACATCCAACATTCCATTTCCAGATTTGGTTTCTTAATCAGAATGAAAAGTAAGAATTGGGTGCAATACTTAATGCTTCGAACAAAAAGCTTATGAAGTTCCCTTGATCCTACAACAGAATCCCATTAGGGGAAATAAGCTGTCTCGAGAACCATGGCCTACTTTGGCCTCTCCTAGATCAGCATCTGTATCTAAACAAGTAACAGCTGTCTAAAAGATTCCCCTGACTACAACCACTATTATATAGTCTACGAGCATGTGTTGTTTTTCTGTGGACTGATCTATTTTAGAAGGTTGTATGAAATCAGATCAATTGCCTGCAACCACATTAAAAAGGTGAAGATAGTGAACAATGATCAATCTCATAACTCCTATAAGGAATACAAAATAGAGAGTTGGCCAAACACGGACCCCTGGATATACCAGAGGTGGAATCAGGTGCCTAGGAGGAGTAAGTATCCCCTGTCGACCAGTCACATCCGCCGTGAGTCCTATAGCTTGATCAGGTAAACGGAGCAATTCGTATTCAAAATCAGTTTGTAAAAACGGCCAAACAATTTATATAATACGCGTCAGACAGCATTCGATCAAGTGATAGCTTGTATTTGCAAATTAGATCATTATAATGACCATAGACTTTCCGAAATGCTGACTTTACACGGGACTGTTGAAACCCCTAAGATACAATGTACTTATTTTATTATCAATTCTATTTCATCTACGAAAATTCAATTTTGATCACGGTCTGATGCTGTGATGTCAGGAACATCATTTTACCTCAGTGGATAAGGAGAGTTTTGCTCATCGCAAGCATTTACCAATTCTCTAGTTATGATCTGAACGGTGTCTTGCGCGTTTGCTTTTCCTTACTAAGTTCGGGAAGTATATGTACGTATAGACACAGGATTTTAAGCTGGAGGAGGCTTGAATCTCCAAGCTACGATAGACCCATATGATAAGTTTTAATTTGATCGCCATTATATACTCCAAAATGAATCATCATTGGTTTTCCATAGTGATAACACTACGTAAAAGGTATTCAGTCTATATGTCTTACGTATCACACACCTTTAACTCGTGGGGAAATGGGCGTGAGAAAAACTTAGCAAATATACGTGATGAAACAACCTAGTTCAGAATTGCGTTTGTTTTGTTACACAAATGTTTTGTTGTTGTTGTTTTGTTTTTTGTTTTTTGTCAATCTATAATTTGCTTAGATGATAAATTTATCAATTTGAGATGTAAATACCCATTTGTCTGTTTTATTTACCACATATTCCAGTATGTGTCAAATGACGTATACATATGTCATCGGGTACAGGGCGGGGATTGCATGCACATAATTCTTATTATCTATGAAAATTGCAATAATTATATTAATACGTTACCGTTTCTAATCATATTTAAAATCATAGGAATTTATAAATCAGTGATAATGCAAATATAAGTAATAACTCTTTTTTATGAAGCAAACTAATTGATTTGAACACGCGGTTATTTTATACAAATTATCACTTGATCAAATCAACTTATTAAAATCATAAACCAAACAAAACTAGAACAGTCATTCCTCATATTACGTAACCATGCATATCAACTGATATTTAACAAACCCTTTTATTTATGATTATATTGATTTAAAACTAAAAATCGCCCCAATTGAATGCATGTTCATTAAACACCCCGCCCCCTCTGGTAAAAATATTCTGAGATGGACCACCTCTGCGCATGTATAAAATTGTATTAAAGAGTTTAATGATTATTTTCAATGGCCAGCGTGCTGATTGCGCCACTCACGGGCCGGTATAGAGATACTTCATGTATACAATGCAGGTTGTAAAGATATGAGTTATCCTTTTCGTGATTATTTGCAACATTTTTGAGTATCAACTTATAATGTCCACTCAGTAACAGCGCCTTGAGAAGGGTGTACCATATGATTAAACAGACCGACGAATACAACACACATTTACAAAGCTGTACTTGATGACGAGGTCTGACATTGTGACAATAGTCTGTTGTTTATAAATACTCTAAGTATGTATATCCCAGTACTTCAGATTGTCTATGCATTTGCGAGAGACTACGACTTGAAATAGAAAGCCCGCTTTCTTATCTGTGTTTCACAGATGCAATGTGCTGTGTTGAAAACGTATAGCACATACCGGGTAGTTTGGAGGCAAAATTCTTACACCAGGGTTAAGGATTGCTTGATTTACAGAAAGATCTTTCCAGTAACCCGATGTTTTAATTATCAGTCACGGTAAAATATTTGTATAACCATGCTAATGGACAGATAGACAAAAAACATCGCTCATTTATTGGGAATTATATGTATTGATTAATACAAAATAATAATTAAGTTATAATGTTTGATATTTTTCTTAAATTCTAAGTTTGTAAACTTTCATTGCAATGCACTGTGGGAACTACTTCTACGTACTTCTGATTTACTACATCTAGACGTCATGGACAGCAGAATAAAAAATACTTATCAAATATTCCGTGTACAGACGTTTTGAAAGGGGTAGGATTAGTTGATATTACTTTGTTGTTTTAGGGAAATATACAATGAAAATATGAATTGACTGTGTACACATATTACTGAACCAGGAAGATAGTCTAAAAATAACTTACCGACTGCTAGTATATCTGGGTCCATAAGGATGGAACATTTTGCAGGATTCCGTAAATGAAATACACCTCCAGGAAGGTTTCGAATTCAAGAAATATATCTTAGAGTATCCGGGGTGAAAATGACACAAATTGAAAGTCACATACTGAAGAGAGAGAGTGGTGTTTTCTTCTTAAACCGGCAAATCGACTCTGTTTGACGAAATATTATTTTCCGCCGTGCGTCGCATGAACAGATAGGGAAAAACATAAGAGCATCCGGATTAACGGGAAATTCACACTTAGATTTTCTCTTCGTGACCCTTGACGGTTTTCAAAGGAGGTTCAGCATACATGAGTCATTGTTTTCCTTACTTATTTGCATACAGTATTATGTCACAAAAAGTCCACATTTCTTAGTTGTTTCTTTTTTATTAGCTTTTTTGTCTTTCCCACTCAAAGTAATGTGCGACTGATAATAAATATATTTTATCCGATCTTTCCTAGAATAGCAAATTTTCTTTTCATTTTTAAAGTATATACACATGTAAAAGTGTATGCATACTTACTTGCGATTTAAAATGGAACATAATGTATAACCATCGTTCAATTGATATACGTAGTGATTAAACCGCGCAGGGACAATTAAGTCAAAATTCAAAACAAACATCGTTATCACGTAGTGGTTGCTCTAATTATTCATTGTCGCCATCAATCACAGGGATGGTATTTTGCATACGTTTTCATTTTCTGAAAACGAAACTGCAGTGTATTCTTTTAGAAAGCAATTCAAAGTGTCATATATATATATATATATATATATATATATATATATCTCTATTTTCATATATATATAATGACCCAAATAATCCCGGGGAATTACCATGAACGGGGTTTTTCCGTCAAAATTGTTGGTTGGCTGTAATCAAAAAATTATTTTTTGTATGATGCATTATTGCATAATATATCAAGTGAATCATTTCTATATGTTCCTTAAAATTTATTGAAGAATAGTGGATACATGTATATGCAGTTTATGTTGTTCATAGATGAATGGTTGATGAAGCACACAAAAAAATAACTTAAGTAGATATTCTGTGGTAATACTGTCAAAACTAATAAATGCGTTTTTAACAGAGTTTACAAATTCTGCAAAATAGATAATGGCTTTTGTTGCTTCTACTTTCTGTTTACACTATTCTGGTCCAAACTGACATAGACGTACATTAATACATCCATAGACATACAGTAATACACACATAGACATACAGTAACACATCCATAGACATACAGTAACACATCCATAGACATACAGTAATACACACATAGACATACAGTAATACACACATAGACATACAGTAACACATCCATAGACGTACAGTAATACACACATAGACATACAGTAATACACACATAGACGTACAGTAATACACACATAGACATACAGTAATACACACAGACATACAGTAATACACACATAGACGTACAGTAATACACACATAGACATACAGTAATACACACAGACATACAGTAATACACACATAGACGTACAGTAATACACACATAGACATACAGTAATACACACATAGACGTACAGTAATACACACATAGACATACAGTAATACACACATAGACGTACAGTAATACACACAGACATACAGTAATACACACATAGACGTACAGTAATACACACATAGACATACAGTAATACACACATAGACATACAGTAATACACACATAGACGTACAGTAATACACACATAGACGTACAGTAATACATCCATAGACATACAGTAACACATCCATAGACATACAGTAATACACACATAGACATACAGTAATACACACATAGACGTACAGTAATACATCCATAGACATACAGTAATACACACATAGACGTACAGTAATACACACATAGACGTACAGTAATACACACATAGACATACAGTAATACACACAGACATACAGTAATACACACATAGACGTACAGTAATACACACACAGACATACAGTAATACACACATAGACGTACAGTAATACACACATAGACATACAGTAATACACACAGACATACAGTAATACACACATAGACGTACAGTAATACACACATAGACATACAGTAATACACACATAGACGTACAGTAATACACACATAGACATACAGTAATACACACATAGATGTACAGTAATACACACAGACATACAGTAATACACACATAGACGTACAGTAATACACACATAGACATACAGTAATACACACATAGACATACAGTAATACACACATAGACGTACAGTAATACACACATAGACGTACAGTAATACATCCATAGACATACAGTAACACATCCATAGACATACAGTAATACACACATAGACATACAGTAATACACACATAGACGTACAGTAATACATCCATAGACATACAGTAATACACACATAGACGTACAGTAATACACACATAGACGTACAGTAATACATCCATAGACATACAGTAATACACACATAGACATACAGTAATACACACATAGACGTACAGTAATACATCCATAGACATACAGTAATACACACATAGACGTACAGTAATACACACATAGACGTACAGTAATACATCCATAGACATACAGTAATACACACATAGACATACAGTAATACACACATAGACATACATGTACAAATGAGATGAGAATTTTATCTGAAAACATATACTGTATGTATTTTTACGTATTATGTACTGAAAAATTTCACAAAGCCGACACATGCTTCTCATCTTCAGAAGCTTCTGACATTAGCATTTCAATTAATGTATTGAACTATATAATGAGATGAGAATTGCCTTAAAGATACACTTTGGATCGCATATAAATATTACCCACCCACCCCAATCCATGTGAATTAAAAATAGACCTATCCCGGCATCCCGCCCATGTGAATTAAAGATAGACCTATTCCTACCCACGCGAAATGAAAATAGATGTGATAATTACTCCAAAGATCATTTCTCAAGGATGTGTTAAAATTCGATCTTCCGAAGTGTCTGTCATTAATTTTTTTTAAATAAAAGCCTTCAGTAATAGTTTGCTAGTAGTGAAATTGTAGTCCTCAGACGATGAGATTAATTTTCATTTCTTACTCTTAACATATTATAATGTGAACTACGTTTTCTTTGTATGGTTTCTTCCGTTTGAGATCCGCTGATCTCTCTTCCTAATGCGCACGCGTTGATTATAAAATTCAAGTTATCTCGGTTTAAAGTTCCGAATTATTTTGCCATTATAGCCGATTTATGAATTTATTAACCGTAAGAGATAAGAAAAAGAAAAAAAAACGAAAAAAAAAAAAAAAAACAACTCCCGATTAGTTGGCATGAAAGGACAAAAAATTCGAGTCCATAATTATTATATAGTAGTATTCTTTACATACGATAACATTTTCTCTGAGATATACCTATTAATTTATTTTTACCTGTAACAGGAAAAATTGCCTGAGCACACTGAAAAAAATTAGCTCAGGCCTCTATTGTATAAACTAACTCGGTGAGGAGCGGGGACACGCCCCCTTGACAATTCAAGTTGGCACCACCTTTTTAAGGCCACCTTTTTATATAAAGTGTTTTACAAGACCGAGCGACTGCAATTTTGGATAAAGGTAAATACAGATAAAAGTAATTTTTATTATATTTATCAAGACCGAGCGACTGCAATTTTGGATAAAGGTAAATAAAAATAAAAGTAATTTTTATCTTATTATTATATCTATCAAGACCGAGCGACTGCAATTTTGGATAAAGGTAAATACAAATAAAAGTAATTTTTATTTTATTATTATATTTATCAAAACCGAGCGACTGCAATTTTGGATAAAGGTAAATACAAATAAAAGTAATTTTTATTATATTATTATATTTATCAAAACCGAGCGACTGCAATTTTGGATAAAGGTAAATACAAATAAAAGTAATTTTTATTATATTATTATATTTATCAAAACCGAGCGACTGCAATTTTGGATAAAGGTAAATACAAATAAAAGTAATTTTTATTTTCTTATTATATTTATCACCGAGTGTCCGTTGTTTGTTAGTTAGTGAGAATGTTCACTCATATTGAGACGTCACCAGCTGTAGATGAAGTACCACAAATTTTTACCTATGCTTGGCGCTCAGAGCCATAGCAGTGAGAGTTCTTTAATGTGCCAACGCCTTTCGCGACACTGGAGCTCCATCGTAGGGTCATATTCGAAAAATTCGTGATTCTCGTTTCTAAATGTCGAGTGTTTGGCGAAGGTGCAGTCCCTACCTCCATGTGTGTTTACGTCTTAATTTGACGCTGCCATGACACAAGCGGGGCTTGAACTCACGATCTCCCGGTTAAGAAGCGAACGCTCTACCACTAAGGTACCGCGACTGTTGTCCGTAAAAATGCACCAATTGTATGCACAACAAAATGCATGCATATAACTAGAATTTCCTCTAAAAAGTTTAAATTTGGGATGGTGGAAAATCATAAATCATAATCAAAAACTGAGACTTCAATCACGTAAGCTAATGATGATCGTATTCATAAATCTGATCAGCTGATTACCACTAATGTTAATCATAATCAAAAACTGAGACTTCAATCACGTAAGCTAATGATGATCGTATTCATAAATCTGATCAGCTGATTACCACTAATGTTAATCATAATCAAAAACTGAGACTTCAATCACGTAAGCTAATGATGATCGTATTCATAAATCTGATCAGCTGATTACCACTAATGTTAATCATAATCAAAAACTGAGACTTCAATCACGTAAGCTAATGATGATCGTATTCATAAATCTGATCAGCTGATTACCGCTAATGTTAATCATAATCAAAAACTGAGACTTCAATCACGTAAGCTAATGATGATCGTATTCATAAATCTGATCAGCTGATTACCGCTAATGTTAATCATAATCAAAAACTGAGACTTCAATCACGTAAGCTAATGATGATCGTATTCATAAATCTGATCAGCTGATTACCACTAATGTTAATCATAATCAAAAACTGAGACTTCAATCACGTAAGCTAATGATGATCGTATTCATAAATCTGATCAGCTGATTACCACTAATGTTAATCATAATCAAAAACTGAGACTTCAATCACGTAAGCTAATGATGATCGTATTCATAAATCTGATCAGCTGATTACCACTAATGTTAATCATAATCAAAAACTGAGACTTCAATCACGTAAGCTAATGATGATCGTATTCATAAATCTGATCAGCTGATTACCGCTAATGTTAATCATAATCAAAAACTGAGACTTCAATCACGTAAGCTAATGATGATCGTATTCATAAATCTGATCAGCTGATTACCACTAATGTTAATCATAATCAAAAACTGAGACTTCAATCACGTAAGCTAATGATGATCGTATTCATAAATCTGATCAGCTGATTACCGCTAATGTTAATCATAATCAAAAACTGAGACTTCAATCACGTAAGCTAATGATGATCGTATTCATAAATCTGATCAGCTGATTACCACTAATGTAAATCATAATCAAAAACTGAGACTTCAATCACGTAAGCTAATGATGATCGTATTCATAAATCTGATCAGCTGATTACCACTAATGTTAATCATAATCAAAAACTGAGACTTCAATCACGTAAGCTAATGATGATCGTATTCATAAATCTGATCAGCTGATTACCACTAATGTTAATCATAATCAAAAACTGAGACTTCAATCACGTAAGCTAATGATGATCGTATTCATAAATCTGATCAGCTGATTACCACTAATGTTAATCATAATCAAAAACTGAGACTTCAATCACGTAAGCTAATGATGATCGTATTCATAAATCTGATCAGCTGATTACCACTAATGTTAATCATAATCAAAAACTGAGACTTCAATCACGTAAGCTAATGATGATCGTATTCATAAATCTGATCAGCTGATTACCGCTAATGTTAATCATAATCAAAAACTGAGACTTCAATCACGTAAGCTAATGATGATCGTATTCATAAATCTGATCAGCTGATTACCACTAATGTTAATCATAATCAAAAACTGAGACTTCAATCACGTAAGCTAATGATGATCGTATTCATAAATCTGATCAGCTGATTACCACTAATGTTAATCATAATCAAAAACTGAGACTTCAATCACGTAAGCTAATGATGATCGTATTCATAAATCTGATCAGCTGATTACCGCTAATGTTAATCATAATCAAAAACTGAGACTTCAATCACGTAAGCTAATGATGATCGTATTCATAAATCTGATCAGCTGATTACCGCTAATGTTAATCACCTATACCCCTTTTCACAAAAATCTTAAAATTTTAGGTGACGATTTTCTTAAAGGCATAGGGTCTAAGATATTGGTAAAATTTTGCATGTTCCAAAAAGGTGGCGAAATTAAAGATCATAACTAGAAAATCACAAAAAGTTCTGCAGAATGTTTACAAACACATTGGATACGATAGTAATTACAAAATAATTCCCTGTTCTCAATTGCCTAAACTGGTACCCTGTTGACTTCTCATCTCTTATGTTTGTGTGTAGCCACAAATCAGCGGGGTACCACTTTTAATATATTTTCCTCCAGACAAACATTTTATAAAGGGTTAAAACGTCAAAATGACTTCAATTTCAAAGCGCTACAGCTATAGATAACTCATAATTAATACTACAAATTTGCTTTTTGGAGTTCTTCTTGCAAAATATTGTGATGTCATTTTTGAGATAAAAGATAGACCCTATGCCTTTAAGACGTTTCACGAAGCACTCATAAGTGCAAAAATAATCGTGCGACAAAAATTTAGACTACCGTCCATGAGCGGACTTCAGATTTCACTTACGAGAATAAAGTTTCTTTGACTACGAACTTTCGTTTAGGTTGCTCATGCTCAGTTCATACTTTCGTGTGTCGCTGTAAACAACATGAGAAAATGGAACTTTTGGAATAGACCGCCACTTTTGGCGTTACGTTATGTGATTGGCTCGCGTCATCTTTCTATAAAAAAAAAAAAAAAAAAAAAAGCTTGCATACTTCAAATACGCATTTTAGCTTAATTAATTTCGATTGATTATCACTCTCAAATAATTAATTCTATGAAATTGTGTAAATATAAAAACTAGCTTTTTACTATGAAATAATCTGGGTTGACATTTATTTCTGAAAAACACGCGTCTTTGACTTTTTAAAAATTTCGTACATTGCTGAGAAAAGGGCCAAGTTCGTCGGAAGATCGAAGAGCCAATCAGATAACGCAACACAAAATGTGATGTTATGTACGTGTATCTCCTTTAGGGTTGCCAATGGTTGTACATGTAAAATCTCGGGTCTGGTGAAATAAATGGCAGAATGCGACAAATACAACTGATGGCATGGGATTTGGATGAAAAACACAAATAGAACTGTATATTTACAGAAATTCCTTTGGTGCAGATGTTTATGCCCTGTGAATCGGTCTCAATGCGGGTAGCCCCCTGCTTGTTTACAACATTTTGTTGAGCACCTTTACATATACATGTATTAGTATCTCACATGTGGTCATCTCAAAAACTTATAAAAAGTAGAAACTAAATATGCAGAACGACTTTTGAAGGTGCGCAGCTGGAAAATCGCATGTTTTTGGATAACTTATTGGTTCTATATTTCTTTTTTCATTGGTAAATGGAGGGGGATACGTAAGATCTATACACGCTATCCGCAATTCCGGTGCCTGTGTTTTATATCGGTAAATAAATGGATGAACCTAATTCAGGAGTTTGGTGTTGTATTGTATTGGTGTGTTAGCAAAATTTTAGAAAGGCATGTTTTTAATTCATTTTATGAGTATTTGTCAGTAAATTCTCTAACTACAGATTGTCAGTCTGGTTTTAGGCCAAAACACTCATGTGAAAGTACTCTTATTTCTCAAGTAGATAGATGGCTTAAAAATATTGATGAGGGTAAACTTACTGGTGTACTTTTTATAGACTTACGGAAAGCATTTGACACTGTCAATCACAAGGTTTTATTACACAAACTCGAGTCATTTGGCATATGCAATGATACTTTTGAATGGTTTAAATCATATCTAACAAATCGTACACAGAGAGTTATTTGGAAAGGCAATTTATCGGATGAAAAAAATGTAACCATTAGAGTTCCGCAAGGCTCTATTTTAGGCCCATTGTTTTTTATCCTGTATATTAATGACTATCCACAAGCACTGAAACATTCTCATGTAAATATGTATGCAGATGATACTTCACAAGATGTAACAGATAAGTCAGTGGAAAACATTGAGTCAAGGATGTGTGAAGATCTTCAGTGCAGTATAATGTGGATTAAGGAAAATAAATTAAGCTTAAACCTGTCTAAACTTCAATGTATGCTTATTGGATCGGCACAAAAATTAGCAAAGTATCGAAAATTAAATTTAGTGATAAATAACCATGTCATAGAATGTGTTCAGGGGTCAAAATTACTTGGTATTGTTATTGATGAAACTTTGTCCTGGAAAAGTCATATAGAATCACTTATGAACAAGATTTCCAAGAGAATTGGCATTTTAAGAAGAATAAGATATTTTATGTCAAACGATGCGCTGCTGAAGATTTTTAATACTATGGTTTTTCCACATTTTACATATTGTTGTACTATATGGAGGAATCCAAGAAATGCTGAAAATGTGAATAAGCTTTTTATATTGCAAAAACGAGCTGCAAGGGTAATTCTTAACATAAGAAATTTTGAAACACCATCTAATGTCATGTTTACAGAACTTAACTGGTTGCCTCTATCAGATTACTTTGTCTATAGAAAAGTCGTTTTAGTGTATAAAGTTTTACATGGTTTAATGCCAGATTATTTAAATGTTTTTAAATATGTATCAGAAGTCAGTCAGAGGCAAACTAGAAATTCTAATTCAAATATATTGTATATACAGTGTGGAACGCCTTGAGTGAAAATATAAGAAACTCAACAAGTGTTGTGTGTTTTAAGAGAAATTATCTTAGAGCTTATCACCATACTTTTTAAGCTTCATTTTGTTCCTATTTATCTTACATTCATAATTATTTCTTAAGTTTATATGTATTGTACTTCTTTTAATCTGTGTTTATTTTACTAATATCTGTCTGTATGTATGTTATATGCAGGACCATATTGAAAACTAGCGTTATCGCTAAATATGTAATCCTGGATAAATAAAGGTTTTATTATTATTATTATTAGATGCATCAGTTGTAACAAACCCATTTTATCTAAGGCTTGTAGGTTTTTCTTCGTTTTGCATTAAATTATAAGGAATGAAGCTAATTTTGACCTATATGCATGTTATACGATATAACCTAACTTTTACGCTTTTTTATAAGCCGCTATATAATAGGTAAAAATTAGCTTCATTTCTTAAAGTATAAAAAAAATCATAACACAAAACAAGTTGTTATTATTCAATTATGTCAATACGATGCATCAACAAACACATCTTAAGTACATTCACGTAAATATGGTATCGATACACGGATATCAAAAGGTTAGGGTCTGTGGTGTCTCAGTTACATTGTTACATTGATGACGGATTTTTTAAATAATTTCAAATCATAAGAGTTAAGAGAGGTTTAATCAAACTTCAATATTGCAGCTATATCGATATAATTTTACTTGTAACACGCAATTCGATTGGCTGAGCACACTGGAAAAAATTTAGTTGATATTGTATGACCTAACATGGTACGGGGATACGCCCCCTGAAAACCCAAGACGACACTATTTTTTGTTTTAATCCACAACACAGCACTGTTGAATTGTACGACTACTATGAAATATTCAATCAACGAAATATTGAACGTGCACATTTTTTCTCGATATCAAAGACGACGTTGATTTACCTGTACACTAAACTATGTGGTAAACATTCAATACAATTATCTACAATGTATGATACAGGTATTTATTCAAATAATAGCGGATAACAACGGTATCATATGTGAAATAATAGGATATCAAGTATTTTGACCTGTTTCATCTTTAGAATTAAAATACATTGTCACTTGGGAGAAAATTGCTTGATCCGTCTATCGAAGTACAAAATGCATCACATTTTACCAGATGACTTCATGTCAAATTGAGGATCATTCACTTGATTATATTTCACTATGTCGCATTTCATATGCGACCATGTTGCATGCTATGTGAAATTGTGGCGTAGTTTGAAACTTTATAAAATTAAAGATCTAGACTGCAAATTATTGTATTTTCTGGTAGGCTACATGCATTAACCTCCCGAACGCTCTACCACTGAAATACCGCGACTGTTGCTTTTTTTTAAATTAGGGTTTTAGCATGCCTTTGGCAGAGTTTTATTTCAGGGTGATTTTTTGTATTGTCCCTCCATCTCCATCGAAAAATATTCCTACCTACCGACCCAGCAGTTTACGGTGTGGGTTGGTAACACCAATCCAACACTGCAAAATTATGCCACTAGAATATTGTATTGGCACTGAATGTGGATTACATCCTCTGCAGCTGCTTCTCGAGAATATTCTTTAACGTATATGTACATGGTACAATGCAAAATTAAATGTTCGTTAACTTCACCTTTCATCATAACGAAATGCTTTATAGAAGATATGGTACATATATGTACCTATTTTTCGGAATTGTATTTATCATTTACCACACAAATAACAACAGAAGCGCTTCCATTGCGTGTGAAAATAGAAAAGTTTCAAAGCACATCGTTTTTTATGTACATGTACATGCAACGGTACATGTACCAGAAAATATTTGTTTCGTATTCATGTATTCAAGTAAAATATTTGGCTAAAATAAAATGTAGCCAACTGGAAGATTTATATAAAAAGCACGGAATAAAACAATATTCAGCTTGTTGAGCGAACTTTTACGCATTCTTTTTTTCATTTTGGAAAGAATTTGATGTAAATTATATGGTTTGTGAGAATATGAAATTAAATTTAGTACAACTGGCTACTGATGTATGAATTGCCGTACATCCTTTCTGCAATACGAGTGCTTTGGAAAAAAAAACCACCCTTTAATTTCAGTATTTGGTCCACGTTTTACGAGAAATTATTAAAAGAATTGCAAATACATGACGAAGGGTGATAATGCATCATAAATGTAATGCTCAAATATTTCAAACATTGTTCTATACCTGAAGTGTACGGCAAAAATGTTACTAGAATCCAGAGGGCAGCTTTTGTACAATGCTTCCCGTGTCAATGCTTAATAAGTTAGAAAATAAGGTATATAAAGAAATACTTACTCCAGCCAGTCTGGCAACTCGTCAAGATCGAAGAGCATTTTGAAAATTGCAGGGGAATCAGGTACATCTATTTGACAGTGGAATAAGCAGTGGCTAGCTATGTTTATCTTTATATAGCAACGGTCTCGCATCGTTACACAAAACTAGAACAAATAGGATGTGTGCATGTGATTGTTTTATGAATTTTCACGTCTGTCTTCGAGGGTTTTCCCCCAACAATCGAAAGTAAATATGTCTTCTTGAAACCTTGTGATCTTTGAGGAATAACCAAGCAAACAGTACATTAATTACCTGATTTGAAATTTAACAAGCATGTTTGAATGAAGTGTATTTTTCTGGATCATTTTAATTCTGAAAATGTGAGAGAGAGAGAGAGAGAGATATGCCATAAACAACAGTTTTATTTATTCTACTAACCAACAAGAATCATGACTTTGCTGCTTATCCCATGAATCGTGATTATAGGGAGCTGAAGGTTTATTGAACATTTGATCGTTAAAGAGTTGACAAAAAACATGAATACACGTAAATGATGCAGGCATCCTACATTACAGTTTTAAAAATATGCATATGTATGATAGCATACACAAACTTTACCGTATTAAGACCCAACGAACAATAGCGTGACCGATCAGGAAAAACCAGAGATCAAAAATTATTTTTAGAAATCGGTGCGCTTTCGACGTGATGTACGGCACAGGTTTTGAAAGCAAATTTAATTAATTTAAAATAAGTTTCTGTGACATGCGAGGGAGTAATGCATTTTGTGTTGCCCTAGTTTCAAACAAACTTTACTTCATAATAATCCCCATTTTACAATATATAAACGTAAGCAATAAAGATTAACATGTGTCGCCATAGCTCCTACAGCGTTCTACCTTTACGTGTGTCTTGGCTCATGGTTGGGTACTTTAAAGTCATAGGATACCCAAGATTTTGGACGCATCAACTGAAGTAGTGAAGTATATATAGTCATAGTATAGGTCATAGAATGCTGAAGTTAACAAAGCACACTATTTCTATACCACTCTGTATGCTTTTCAATAAATCTCTGCGTGAAAAATCCTTTCCAAGATACTGGAAAGTGGATCATGTTTTACCTCTTTTTAAAAAGGAAGACCAGTCTTTGTCATGCAATTATAGACCAGTGTCCCTCTTAGGCTGTGTTAGCAAAATTATTGAAAGAATAATTTTTAACCATGTATACAATTATTTTCACAAAAATAATCTATTTACAAATATCAAGCAGGATTTTTGCCTGGTCATTCTACAGTTTTCCAATTATTAGAGACTTACCATAACATTGTAAAAAGTATTGATGATGGGAAATCTTGTTGTATGGTCTTCTGCGATTTATCTAAAGCATTTGATAGAGTTTGGCACAGGGGTCTTTTATTTAAACTGCATACTTATGGGATCAAAGGCTGTATTTTTCAGTGGTTTACTAGTTATCTTTCTTCTCGGGTCCAAAGACTTATGTACAAAGACCAATTGTCTCCAAGTGCAAGTTTAAATGCAGGGGTACCCCAAGGATCTGTCCTTGGACCCCTATTATTTTTAATCTATGTTAATGATGTTGCTGAAAATATGATGTCTTTCTGTTGATTATATGCTGATGATAGCTCAATTCAACATGCATCTAAACATTTAAATGAAATTGAATTTACTTTGAATCATGACCTTAGCGTCCTAGATGAATGGTAAAAAAAAAATGGTTGTTAAAGTTTAAATCCCTCTAAAACTAAAGCTGTACTTATTTCATTGAATAAGAACATTGATCCTCCAAAATTATTTTTTCAAGACTGTCAGTGCACAGGCATTTAGGATTGTTTCATGCGATTTGGGCTGGTCCCAGTATATAAACAAAATAACAAGTACGGCTTACAATAAACTAGGTCTTCTTAAAAAATTAAAATTCACTTTAGGAAGAAACACTCTTTCAAAAATGAACACTACTTTCATAAGACCAGCTTCAGAATATGCCTCTATTGTTTGGGATGGATGTAGCTCATATGACAGTGATCTGTTAGAAAAGGTCCAAGCACGTGCAGCACGAATTATTACTGGCCTTCCTTTACTAGCCTCTAGAGATTCTCTATATTTAGAAACTGGTTTAGAATCTATATTTTCTGGACGAATAAATGCTAAATTAGTTACCATGTACAAGATTCATAATACGAGGTTCCACAATATCTAAAAGAAACAATACCTAGTAAAATAAACAAGAGGCCCATGGGCCATATCGCTCACCTGAGTCATCTTGGCCTATATCTAAAGATTTCCATTACACATTCGCATGTAAAACTTTGGTCCCTATTGTGGCCCCAACCTACCCTGGGGGGGGGATGCTTTTTACAAACTTGAATTTGTACTATGTCAGAAAGCTTTCATGTAAATAAAGATTTTCAATATATATTTGTATGTAAAACTTTGATCTCCTGTTATGGCCCCACCCTACCCCCGGGGGCCGTGATGTGAACAAACTTGAATCTGCACTATGTCAAGAGGACTTTATGTACATGAAAACTTCTCTGGCCCAGTGGTTCTTAAGAAGACGATTTTTAAAGGTTTTCCCTATAAATTTGTATGTAAAACTTTGAACCCTTATAGTAGCCCCACCCTACCCCACGGGCCATGATTTTTACAAACTTGAATCTGTACTATATCAGGAAGTTTTCATGTAAATATAAACTTTTCTGGCCTAGTAGTTCTTGAGAAGACGATTTTAAAATAATTCCACTATCTTTTTGTATGTAAACATTTGAACCCCCTATAGTGGCCCCAACCTACCCCCGGGAGCCATGGTTTTAACAAAATTGAATTGGCATTATATCTGGAAGCTTTCATGTACACTTTTCTGGCTCAGTGCTTCTTGAGAAGAAGATTTTCCTTATATATTTGTATGTAAAACTTTTATCCCCTATCGTGGTCCCATTCTATCCCAAGGGGCCATGGTTTTAACAAACTTGAATTTGCACTATGTCAGGAAGCTTTCTTGTAAATTTGTGCTTTCCTGACCCAGAGGTTCTTGAGAAGAAGATTTTTAAAGATTTTCCCTATATAATTGCATGTAAATCTTTTATCCCCTAGTTATGGCCCCATCATACCCCCTGGGGTCATGTTTTTAATAAACTTGAATGTACACTATGTCAGGAAGCTTTCATATGAATTTCAGCTCTTCAGGCCCAGTGGTTCTTGAGAAGATTTTTAAATGACCCCACCGTATTTTTTGTGATTATCTCCCCTTTGAGGGGGCATGGGCCTTCATTTGAACACACCTGCATTCCCTTTACTTAAGAATGCTTTGTGCCAAGTGTGGTTGAAATTGGTGCAGTGGTTCTGGAGAAGAAGGTGAAAATGTGAAAAGTTTACAATGACAACGACGACGGACAACGGACAAATTTCGATCAGAAAAGCTCACTTGAGCCTTCTGCTCAGGTGAGCTAACAATATGTCCACATATAATACTAAAATGTAGACTTGAAGTTTACAAAAAATCATTTGTTCCAGACGCTGTATCAAAGTGGAATTCTCTTAGTATCGAATCAAGACAGGCTTCTTCAATTAAACAGTTTCGTAAAAGTGTTGGCTCTAACATCAGCAATCCCAAACCCCCTGTATACTTTTCATATGGTTCTCGTTTATTGAATATACTTCATACCAAATGAGACGCATATGTACTTTGAATTATGATCTTTATAGACGCAATATTGTTGGTTCTCGTTTATTCCTGTGGCATGCGTCAAGACGCATATCACTTTTTCTTTATTTGTAAGAAATATTCAATTGCTAGATACAAATTAATGGATAGATTGCTTTGATACACATCTTCTTTGAGGTGATAATTTCTTATCTGCTGAATTGAACAATTGTACAATGTATTTTCTCTTATGTTCAAACATATATTCATGAAACTAAAAGATTTGGCTAATGATCATATCATATCCCATTGTTCATCTATAGAACACTTACCATTTATGCATTTTCTGTATATCATTTTTAATGACAATTGTGTGTTGTTACATGTATTAGATTA
This sequence comes from Ostrea edulis, assembly GCF_947568905.1. Lineage (NCBI taxonomy): Eukaryota > Metazoa > Mollusca > Bivalvia > Ostreida > Ostreidae > Ostrea > Ostrea edulis. The sequence goes on from NC_079169.1 coordinate 81,747,920, forward strand.
CCCGGTATAAGTAGAAGAACTCGTAAGTTGTACGAACTTACTTCTGGTCCTTTTGTATATACTATATACAATAAAATGCGTTCAAATCAAGTAATGAAGTAGGATTGGGCTGTGTTTACGTGGGATTTTCTATTATTTTATCAAACAACAATGTAAAATCAGTAATCAACATATCAAATGCACCAATAAAAGACGTTTTTGAAGGATTCATAGTTTTCCATGGAATTGTCAAGTAAAGACTTTTTAATAACACTAAAATAAGGTTGGTTTCATAGTTGTGGTAAATATGGATTTTTAGCCAATTCAAGCATTTACAACTAGTTTTACAAAATTGTATAGCACATGTTTTTGGGATGTAAGGGTGGAATGGATAGATAGGTAGTAAGATAGGTAGGTAGATATACATATCATAGACAGACAGACAGACAGATAGATAGGAGTTGTTTATTGATAGATCTAGTTGGATATTTTATTTCATTGTATTTTGATAATTTTATAATTCGGTGTAAAGTTGGGACTTCACCGTAAGTTTCTGACGCGCCGTGTTTGAAATTCATTAATTATATCATCTGTATGCATGTATACTTGGTGGCGGTAGAATTGCTTGGCAGCGTATTATATATTTAGGGTGGTGGACTTTAGTACATAACACACAAAGGATTTTGGAGTCAGTGTGGACATACTTCATTTAACAATGTTCTATATGCGTTATACATGTGTTTAGTAAACCAGAAGTGATAAAATGTTTTTAGATAGGTTACATGAGGAATATGTTTTGGTTCCAGCTAACAAAGCTTGTAACAACATTGTCTTTGTTTGTAAGGCTCATTATTACAACTGTATTTTAAACGAACTTGGCATTAATTCCACGTTTGGTAATCGTACTTATACTCAAACTGCCCTTTCAAAGGTTGAAATACTTCGAAACCATGCGTCAGTTTTACACGAATTTAATATCCCAGTCCATGGGTCGGGAATATGAGTTACCGTACCTATACTGGATTCCTAAACATCATAAACACCATTACAAACAAAGATACATTACTGAATCCAGTAAGTGTTCTACCAAGCCCCTATCTTTGCTTCTCACGAAAATATTAACAGCTGTAAAAGGGAATCTTCAAACGTACTGCGCGACTACTTATGCCAGAAGTGGTGTAAATCAAATGTGGATTCAAAAAATATAATCTAAAGAACTTTTAGTTTTGAAATCGCAAAACTTTTCTTAAATCAACATCAAAACATATGACATTTCAACACTTTATACGACCATTCCTCACGATAAATTAAAGACTAGAGACTTCTTGACATCATAGATACCTGCTTCTCCAACAAAATTGGAAATATTCATATCTCGTGATCAGTCATCCAAAAAATTACTTTGTTAAACACCACTCTGATTCCACGCACAAATACTCTAAAGTTGAAATAGAAATATGCTGGAGTTCCTCATTAACAACGTATTCGTAGTCTTTGGTGATCAGTTCTTCCAACAGTCTGTTGGAATTCCAATGGGCACGAATTGTGCTCCTTTGTAAGCTGACCTGTTTTTAAATTGCCACGAAGCAGAATTTATTCAAAATCTCCTACGTGAGAAGAAAAAAATCTCTTGCTGCGGCCTTCAATTCGACATTTCGATATATCGACGACGTATTATCTATTAACAATAACAATTTTCATTCATATGTTGATTCGATATATCCCAGTGAACTCGAAATAAAAGACATCACAGAAGCATCCACTTCTCCTTCATACTTAGATATTTTATTGAAAGTAGATATTAACGGCAAACTAACAACTCAACTGTATGATAAACGGGATGATGATTTCAGCTTCTCCATCGTCAACTACCCATATTTATGTAACAATATTCCATTATCACCTGCTTATGGTGTTTATATCTCTCTACGTTCGTTATAATTCTCTAGTTTGCCAATACAACTTATCATTAGGTCAAATGCTGTCTGGCGTTTCATACCGATTGTTAGACCGTTCTTGGCACACTGATTTTAGTATCAATTTGTATTTAAGAAATACTAGTCTACTCAATGCAAAAGGAAATGACGTTTTTTTTAATTCATATTGATAAAGGATTGACCTGTTTTGTAATTTTGTTGTCATATTGTTGCTATATCTACATGTCTGTATTTATACACAATTACAACTGTATTTAGTGCAAAGTTAGAAAAGTATGGCGTAATCGTAGCGCGCTATAAAATCCAATGTTTAATATGTTAATTATAGCACCTTTATTTTGTACGGCGGCGTAGAAAGGTCAAATAAAAAAACATACCATTCGTTCGTACGAATTAGCAAATTGTTCGGACAAATTAGTAACTCGTTCGGATGAATTAGGAATTCGTTCGGACGAATTAGCAATTTATTCGGACGAATAAGCAATTTGTTCCGACAAATAGGTAATTCGTTCGGACAAATTCACAATTTGTTCGAGCGAATTAATAATTTATTTAGACAAATTAGCAATTCTTTCGGACGAATTACCAATTTGTTCGGAAGAAATAGAAATTCGTTCGGACGAATTAACAAATTCGGTCAGACGAAATAGAAATTCGTTCGGACAAATTATCAATTTGTTCGGACGAAATAAAAATTCGTTCGAACGAATTTGTTTTTAGCTACATGTACGCAGCTAGGTTAAGGCCTTCCATAGTAAAATGCACAATAATTACGGGGTGAAATTGCACCTTAAATTCACAGGTATCATTACACTTGTTACGGTTAAACACCGAAACGATACTACCCATATGTTGACTATGACTGAGCTACCGTAAATTCCCCTCATGGTAATTTCCCGTGACGTCAGTTGAATAACAGCAAGAGGCCCTACTTGTGAACAAAAATTCAGGTTCATGCGGGTAACCAGCTGAATTTTTATTGATATACTCAGAAAAAAAATCCTTAACCTGAAAAGTATTGGGAGCAAATGCATACTCAAACTAAACATGCTATAATTTAACAACATATCAACAGTCATCAGCGAATTACCGGGGTTGTCCACATTCTTATACATATCAGACCAGATTCTCCCTGGCACCCCTATCTATTGCGACGTCCCTGGCGATTGTCCGCTGACAACTCTCCCTATAGGCCTATATTTATATACCTACATGTATCTAGAGAACTATGTAGAGATACGACGAAAATGTCCCTTAAAGGTTGTTAACTCGTCCGAACAAATTACTAATTTGTACGAACAATTTGCAAATTCGTCCGAACAAATTGCTATTTCCATGTGTGTGTAGTTTTGCTGATCTGTGTACTCAGAGCAGATCAGATAATTACATGGCGTGGATACAATCCAGTGGCGTAGCTTCCATTGAGGTAAAAAAAAAAAAAAAAACACCTTTTACGTTTGTTACCCCCTGCCTCGGTAATATTCGAACCCAAGCTACGCCTATGCAATCCGTCAACATTAAACTACAGGAATACAGACCCCCTAAAATCTCACCAATATCATGTATCTATTCCGATTCGGAAGCGGTCATGACATCACGTGGTTGTATAGGTAGTTATATATTGTTTTCGTATACTTTTATGCTCAAAATGCTTTAATTTATTTTTATAAACAGTCCTCCACCTCGGAAGTTATTCTGTACTTCATTTACTAGATCTAACATACTATTAAAGCGTTTCGCAAAGATCATAGTATTTGAATTTCTCTCTCCTCCCCCTCTCTCACTCCCCCTTCTCTCTCTCAAACCTGTTTTACTGGATTTATTTTTCAATCAAAGTTAGAACAAAACGTAAGAATACATTGAATTTTGTAATCTAAAACGAACTAAACCGAAATACATGAACATAATAAACATCAAAGAGAATCGCAAATTAATCGTGGATGTACAATTACATGTAAGTCACGAATTTTTATGATCCCACACAGCTACACCTTTGTCAAAATTAGAGGCGTTACGCAAATCTGTATGAATGGAAAATCTTTCAAATTGATTTAAAATTTGGTTTATTTATCCTGATACATTGTACATTTGCAGCCTGAAAAAAAAAGATTATAAAATTATACATTTGAGAGACGGAAAATAAATTATTTTTACGCTTCCAGTCGTGGTTACTATCTATTGTGATTGTAATGGCGGTAAACGCGTTCAGTAAGATGCACTCTTAAGTTATGTGCTCTATGGATCCATGAACAACAATTGCATAATAAATATTATACTTTAACATGTGAAAATTTTGGTTGTAATTAAAAGTTTCCCCCGAGAATTCTACCATAGAAATGTAATTAAGCAGGATAATTCTCACGTGATCTTGTAAATCATGTGATAGTTGGAATTTCCTTTTCTTTATGAAACCTGATCTAACCAAATCCCACGAACCTTTCCTTTTAATCAGATAGGTGGTTTATATGTATAGGTAAATCGTAACTACCTGTCCTCATTCCTGTGTCTGCATGACTTGTACGCTGATTAAAACGAAGGGTTTATGTGTGCTGGTTACTCAGGTTATAAATAAACAAGGAGAGACTACTTCATGAGATAAGTTTCCCTTAGGATAGCTGGCACTCAGGTCACTCAATAATATTAGGTACAGCGATTGATTAGAGACGATCTCTGGGGCGGATCCAGGAAGTTTTGAAAAGGGCAGGTTCTACCATTAATTTTGCTTTATAAAGGGGGGTTTCACCCTCAAAATGCGTTATTTTTACCCTTTGTAAGCTAACTTTGCTTACGAAAGATGGGGGGTGGGGGTGGGTGGGGGGCAACCCCCGGATCCTCCACTGGACCTCCACCTATACTCAAACTTTAAATTGGGTAAGAAGTCCGACTATCTGGTCTGTAGATCTATCTCATTTCTACGATTAACTAGTATTACATTTTCATCAACTTTTCTCTGCCTTTATATAACTATAGCTTTCATTCTCACTAGAAAGCGCACTACGGAAAGCAAAATGAAATGACCGACTGACGAGTTTTCAGGATTCATTTACTAATTGAAAGTCCTATTTTACAGCAAAACGTTCATCGTGAATTGTTCTACATGTAAAACGGAATGAGTAATAAAATATCCAAAATGACCGGCCGCACGAGCGGCGGATCTACCGTACGTGTTATTGTGTGAGAAAGTGCGTATGGGGAAATGAGAAATTATTTTTCATTGTTTCCGTAAAATAATTCCTTATTAATAACATTATAAAAGTTATGAATAAAAGATTTTTCAAATATACTTAAATAAAGGTTATCAATACTTTAATTTTTTTTATTATTGATGAAATAATATTATTTACGATTTTTGCAAGAAGTATATTTGTACTCCCCTTAATGACAGCATGTAAGATAGAAAGGCAACTCGTTATGACTTCCCGGGTATTAATGGAATAAATAAATTTATAAAAAGAAAAGTTATTTTGGTTTGAATGTACAACGGCTGCAAGTATAGGCCTAAGTGTATATAATGGTGATTGTAATATTCAAAATCCACGACGTGCAAGTCGGAGTTGTGGACATGCACCGTATAGCCAATTTAGCAAATGATCGTCATCATCACGTGACATAGATCCAGGGTATCAACACAACTGTCATGTGGGGAGGAACGTCCCCTTTTTGACAACGTTAGATATACTGGATGACCCCATCCCCCCTATATTTTTATAGTACATGTAGTATTGCTCTAACGTTTGAATTCAACCCATGTTGATAGACGAATGCTTTCCCCACATGATAAAAGAATTCGAAGTTTGGGCGATTTAAAAAAAAAGTGTTTATTTGAATTAGGTCTTCTATGTGCTTCCCCCACCCCCTTCCCCCGCCGAATTAGGATTTGAGGACCGAAAAAAGCAGATGTAATAGAGGCTTTTTTCTTGCAACAAGAATTCTAGACTATTGTGAAGTCAATTTTTCTCCTCCGCCCCCCCCCCCCCCCCTTCACTTTGAAAAATGATGCCTGATATGGAACATTAGCAACATTTCAAAAACACGCCTGATTTCTACAAATCACTGAAATTCAATCTAACAATATATTTGCATACCATTGCACTTAACATTTTATAAATCAATTCAGCCTTTTTAATGCAAATTACCAAATATACACCCCAAACTGATCCGAGACTTGAATAAAAACCTATCAAAAGCACATACAAAATTTCGCTTTCAGTCAATGTGCAAACATATATATTTATCACGCTTGAATTTTTCAAAATTTTGAAAGCACTGTCTTTAGAAGTGTCCTTTTGAAATATTTCTTCATGAAATGTGTGTTTATATAATCAAAACGCACTTTGCATATAATGAATATACATGTTTGAATATTTCTTTCATTTATAAGTTTGAAAACCACTTTCAACTGTTCTTTATGATAGTAATAAAGGGACTGGTTCTCATTTTTTAAATTAGAAAAATATTTTTCATTTTTGATTAATTGATTACGGTTTTACGCCGTTTTGGCAATATTCAGCCATCTGATGTATACCATTAAAAATATAACTCATTATACCCCCCGAAGGAAGTTCAGGGGGGTATATAGGAATCACTCTGTCTGTCTGTCTGTGCAGATTCGTGTCCAGGCCATAACTTTTTTGTTCTTTGACTTAGGCATATCATATTTGGCACACAGGTGGATCACCATGAGACGATGTGTCGGGTACCTTCATGATCTTGACCTCAAGGTCAAAATTAAAGTTTTTTTTACAATGGATTCGTGTCCGGGCCATAACCTCTTTGTTCGTTGACATAGGCATACCATATTTGACACATGAGTGTATAACCATGTGACGATGTGTCATGTACCTTCATATGACCTTGACCTCAAGGTCAAAATTAAAGGTTTTTACAATGGATTTGTGTCAGGGCCATGACTTCTTTGTTCTTTGACATAGGCATACCATATTTGACACATGAGTGTATCACCATGAGTCGATGTGTCGGGTACCTTCATGACCTCTATATGACCTTGAACTTTGACCTCAAGGTCAAAATTGATTATAGGGTTTTGACATAGTCATACCATAAGACATGGGTGTATCACCATGAGACTATGTGTCATGTACATTCATGACCTCTTATGACCTTAACCTTTGATCTCAAAGTCAAAATTATAGGTTTATACCTATTTGTGTTCGAACTATATCTTCCATTTTCTTCAACAAAGGCATACCATATTTTTACACTCAGGAAAGAGGTAATTTATACCTATTAACAACACCCTTTGGGAGATTGGGGTAAGCGGGTATTCTTAGTGAGCATTGCTCATAGTACCTCTTGTTTAAGCTTGGACCTTCGTAATGCAAGGATAAGAACAATATCATACCCTATCTAGGTGTTGTGTAAATAAGACTCGAGTCTTTTTTTTTACTTTACAAACTAGTGAAATGTTAATTTTGTAATTCAGAACATCCTACATGTTATTTTAAACATACACCAATTTAACTTTTAAATGGCATGTTTTATCTAAATCATACTTGAAATGCGATATATGTACACTATATATCATAAAGTTAGATCGGCAATCACTCATTTTTAAAACTTTGTAAACAATAACATGTACTACCTCAATCTTTGTTTACGCAATAAAAATAAACTCTCTATAATGAGCTTCTGTCATAATCTAAAACCTTAATTTTTTGTGAAACCCTTTAAACACATTAGACAATAGATTTTGATCATTAAAAGTGAAAAACAAAATTTGGGGGGAAATCGTGAATCAGTCCCTTTAACGCTTTAAAACTGTTTCTTCTGTTTCCAGTTTTAAACAAAAGATATGATGTCTACGTGTTTCTTCGGAAATAGTTTAGAATGCTTAACATTTTAGCAACCAAATTGATGTTTTGCATTAACATTGTGTAGTTATTAATGAAATCTATGTTTTTGGATTCTCCTATGCATATCCATGTAGTACGAACAAAAGCTTATAGGGCTGGTCAAGTCCATATTCCATCCAGCCTTCTGCCTTCCATTCAATCTGGTTTTCGTTTTTATTACATTTCATATAATTTTGTAAATAATAAGACATATTGGCAAATTCGTCAATCTTTTTATCACATATTTTGATTCTGGAGTCAAGAGTTGTGTGTATTATTTGGCGTTATTTAGGATTTCATTCTATGCATAAAACAAGACGGACACCTAAGAAACTTGCCAAAGGAAAAGGAAAAGAAAAGGCCCTGTTGATTTTCTTTATTTAATCAAAATACCTCCTCCCCCACCCTCAAATTTACATTTAACCAATATTCAATATCAGATACAAAGTGATATAATCATCAATCATCACATGTAAAATATTCATCTCGAAGTTGGGCATCTAGGAAGGCTGTTTAGCTCTCATTTAAATTTCTTGGGGGTATTTCCCTTAAAAGAGGAAGAGATATATAAACACATTCTAATATAAGATGAATATTTAAAAAAAAAAAGCAATTAGTTCACGTGAGTAGTATAAAATGTGATTGGTTACATTTACCTGCATGTCTCTTTGGGTGACACTGATTTATTGTTAGTCTGGGTGATTTTGTGATCTTTAGCCTTTTCTATACGCTAACGCCTATCGTGATACTGCACGACGACGTACGAATGAATATAGTATGTTAGTTATTGCATGAAAATTCATATCCAATGATATGCATGTGAATACCATTTTATATGACAAAATACATTATTTATACCAACCAACCTTATATTTAAGCATACAGAAAAAAATTTAGTAGCATACGAATATCATAGTAGATTAATGAACATATATACGGTATATTGAAAATCCCCCTATTCAACTCCATTTCGGTTCAAGACTACCACACAGTAAAACATCAACTGATGTACATGTAGGAGTTCTAGTTTGAATATTCTAGAAACCTCATATCTACATTTTACATATTTACAGTGTTCAAGAAGGAAATAATACATATATGTATTCACAAGTTAGTCATTACCGAATTTTCAATTTGCTGTAATAATGATATGGTCTGTAAAAAAACAAATCTCGTTCTCCATGACGATACAACACTGCTTTTACTACCAAAATACTTCTTTAGAGGAAATTTTAAAAGCGGGAATTCACCACTGAAGAAACAAAACGTTTTTTACAATCGGATGTAGTTCTAACTCCTACATGAACTTAAGTTTATCATGCTTGTTTCTAAGATTAGATTGGTGTGAAAAACATATTGCAGTTTTTAAAGTATCAGCAAAATTAAAGAAATCTTCAAATGCTAAATACTTTTAAATAATATGATCATTCTGGCCCCATCCTGGTACCAACATCCCGGCCTTACCCCTGGAATAATGGTATTCACAATTTTCATAAATGACCACCCCTTCCTTAAAATATCCAATTAGTTTCAATTTAGTATCAAAGAAGATGTTATTCAAATATTTTACACATAAACACAATTTGCCAAGTTTTAGTCCCGTCCAGGGGTTAGAACATCTGACCTGGGGATCAGGAAATTTACAATTTTGGTAGAGACTTTCCTGCCCTACATCAATATGCGGTCAGTTTTTCTTAAAGATGTAAGTTTGTAGAGATTTAAAAAAAGAAAAGAAAAAGAAATTGGTAAATTTTTGCCCACCCTATGACCTTGAGTCCTGCCATTTATCATTTATGTCACCCTTGTCCCAAAGATGCCTCAAACTAAATTTCAAAAATAATTGGAAGGGTAGTTATCAAGAAATGCAAATCATCTCACAAATCATCTCACAAATCATTTTAATGTTTTATCTCTTGAATTTTTCCCCTCTTGTAAATGACGTGACGTTTCATCTCTTGAATTCACTAATATTTTTAATCCACTTTCTCCATGATAATGTATGTGTACACCTCTTCAAGTTCAGTTTATTCACTCAAACCATATAATGGTACATGCGGAACGATCGGGAACATGCATATCATTACAAAGTATGTTACAATGGAAAGAGACATGGAAGGCACGGAGGACAGACTATCCGGCTATATCATATATCTTTAAAATAAACATACATAGATTTTTTAATGTTGTAAAATTAGTAGTCGACATAAGTTAAAACTTGATGACATTTGGCGATGTGCAATATGTAGCATTTAGATAATTCTTTCTGACGTCCGTTAGTTCTTAACATTCAAGAATATAATGGAATTCATCAGCAGTATGTCCCGAGTTACATAATTTACAAACTCTTTCATTAAGAGGGATATTGTTATCATATCATCCACTGAGAGATGATGATTTGATGTTCGGAATTTCATAACAATCTTTCTAATTGTGGCAATATGTTAATGTAATTTTCATAACTAAAGCTGATCATAAATATTCTGCATCTCTGGCCTTTTGATGAGTCGTTAATATCACTAAACCATTTCTGAATAAATTGGTCTTGTAACATTTGTTTCACAACAGCTGAAATCCATTTTACATTTACAATATTTTGTTCAGACCAAGGATTAGAAAACCCACACATGTCTAATATTTTCTTAATACATAGGACCACTGTTGTGGTACATGGATAAACACTTGTACAAAACAAATTCAATATTATTTTCTGGCATGTAAGTAATTTTATATATTGATATACAAAAGATAACGCCCAGTCTCGCCGTATACCATATAAGAAGGTGTACTGCTTTATAATTAAAAATATACTTTAAGAATCTATATTTTCGTTACCCAAATTTCACACTTTCTCAAATATTAATTCTGGAGAAAAAAAAGACCCTGGCCGTTCGTTAATAATTATTAATTAGAAATACGATATTGCATTATAATTACTCCCTTACCTTAACATTTTGACTCAAATTGAAACAGTGTATAATTTTATATACAAAGTATATACCCCATAAACTGAACAATTCTTATCTTTACAATATCTGCTCTACTATCTAAGTATTATTTAGAGAACGAGACATGTTCTCTATCGTTAATCAATGATAGAGAAACCGTCGAGTTCTCTAAATGATTTGTGACACGAATCAATCAAAATAAGCATCTTCACTTCCATGTGAACAGCAATGTCACGTCAGTTCCACTTCTCCCTGAATCGGAAAAACTAGGTGCATTCCCACTGTAGCGTGAGATTCAAAATCAGTTTAGATTTGACAACGGGGGAAGAAAAATCTAATAAAAATTATATGTTAGATCCGCTCACATCTCGCTACACAAACATCTAACAACATCCCATAAAGGGTCACGTCAAAGGTCAAATTTGCATTTAAAAAATAACCAATCGCTACAAAGGCGGAAGTGTCATCAGCATCCAATGAGAATCCTCATTATATACTGTATTTGGTTACTTATTAAAGATGGCGACAGATGAAGAAATGGAAGCGATTAAAACCGTTTGTGTAGCGAGTATGTGAGCGGATCTAATATCTAATTTCAATTAGATTGGGGGAAGAATGGACATATATTTGAGCTCCCTTGATTTTCTGACAGACGAGGTGGACGATGTGACCTTGTCGCAGATCTGTGAACATATAGAGACTGGGCATCAGGTATAGGGTGGGGGGGGGGGGTCCTTAAAAAAAGGAGGGGTATCCAATACAGCATCGGTTTTAACAACTGTCAGTTTTCATTTGAGTTTCGATCTACATGTATGTAGTTGTATGGGTATTTACTGATTGTTTGTAGAATGAAGTATCTTTTCAGATTGTGAAGTGTCTTTCAGATTGTGACAATTTTATATTTCTCAAGGCATTTTATCATTGAGTTGTCAAAGTAGGACAACCCCTTTTTTTCAATGCAAACTACATGCATTTTAATCAGTAGTTTTGAATATTATTTCATATTTGTCCAAATCGTGCAAGTAATATTAAATCCTTTGCATTGATTACCGTTTTGACTCATTTTTTCCAAATCGTTCTCTATTTTAGATACAGAACAGTTGGTTAATATAGCATGGTATATTTAGCCAACACAGTACCATAGACTCTAATTTAAACTATATTTTATTCACAAAGTGAATGGGATCGGGCAGCAGGCATAGCCTATTTAAGCCCTCTCCCTAATGATACCATAGATACGTGTAGCTCCGCCCACAGTGGCCCTGTACTGTATTGCTAATACAGAACAGTAAACATCAAAGAAAAACACCGCGACCATTTCACAACTCTTTTGCCTAACTACGTGTACAATAACATTACATTGTCTCCAGAGGACATTCAAATTAAAAAAAACAACAACATTATTTCATTAAAAAAATAAACTTCCTAGAGGGCCAATAATTTTTTCCAAGGTACTCTTTATTAATATTCTTTTTAAAGCTGAAAATTAAAAAGTAACAGCAGGCTCAGCACAGCATCGCTTTGAACAATCAATGTCATTACGTAATAGATAATGCAACTGAAATAACTTAAATCAACTATACAGACGTGACCTACTTCAAATTGGTCAATACAACATCAAATGACCCCGATATATATCCTATATTTGTTGTTTACTTTTTATTAATTAAATATTGATTGTTTATGATTGATTGTTTTGCTATTTTCCGCCATATTCAACAAATTTTCAATTATTTGGTGGCGCCTAGTTTTTATTGGTGGAAGAGAGAACCCAGATACAATGTACCTGGGAAGACTACCGACCTTCCGAAAGAAAACTGGCCGGCGCGAGCGGGATTCGAACCAGCGCCGATCAGAGGTGAGATGCCGTGTGAATTTGAGCGCGATGCTCTAACCACTCGGCCACATAGGCCCTGTTAATTGAATTATCGAAAGGAAAGTTAACTATCTTCTATATGAAAGGTGAAGATTACGAACAGTGATCAATCTCATAACTCCTATAAGCAACACAAAGTAGCGAGTTGGACAAACAGATCCCTGGATATACAAAATGTACCAGAGGTGGGATCTGGTGCCTAGGAGGAGTAAGCATCCCCAGTCGATCGGTCATACCCGCTGTGAGACCTGTATCTTGATTAAGTAAACGGAGTTGTCCGTAGTCAAAATCAGTGTGCCAAGAACGGCCTAACAATCGGTATGAAACACGTCAGACAGCATTTGACCCAATGAAAGGTTGTATTGGCAAACTAGATTGTTATAACGACCATATAATTTGCGAACTGCTGACTTTAAACGAGACTGTTGAAACCCCTGTACCATCAACTTGTTCGTCAGTAGCCTGCCTCGATTTAAAAACTGACCATACGCAGAACAAGCTCTTGTGTATCGAATCAGTTGAGAGATGTAAACACCATATGCAGGTGATAATGGAATATATGACGATAACTTTATCGAAAACTTTCTTGAAGAGTAAGCAACTTAAGAATTCTTCCCAGAATTCTCATCGAGATTATATCAGGGGTACAACCTACGTCACCGGAAGTGTTAGCGGCGGCATTTTTTCTAGTGGCACTTCGAGTTATGTTTACTACGTTTTCTCCCAAACTACTGCATTGATGATAAAATGATATTTCTCCTCTAATGACCAAAGTTGTAGGAAGTCAGATTATGCTGATAGTATCTCATAAATCTTTGGTACTTTTTGCAAACACTTAATTACAAATTATGAAAATCATCTGTTAGTAGCCACATTCTACCCAGTTCAATATTCATACTGTCATATAATTGCATTTTCGACTGATTTCAGAATTCTATGCGAGAAACCATTGTCCCTTCTTTCATAAATGCATCGATTAATTTAGGTGAGTATTATGGAAGTTTTGCTAAACATTTACGAGTTTTTGTCAAAGGAAGGCTAACTGCCACACAGGATAAATACACGAAATAAAAAAGATATCGCCCACACATAACTTTTTTGGAAATGATATCTTTATTTGCACAAATGTTTTTTTTTTTTTAGAGACACGAGCAGGAATAATTAAGGTGGTGTTTAAAGAAAAGAAAGTCGCGTTACATTCCTAATAGGGCACTGGTAGGCAGGCTGGATACACCATCTGCTAACATGTAAACGTGCTAGGCCTATTAAAATCTGTATTTACACGCGCAAAGTTTACACCTGCAACGCATTCATGAGACAATGGTTATCATTACAAATAGTAGAGATATCAAAGGGCAAAAATATTGAATATACAGAGGTTTAACTAATATCGATAAACCTGGTTATTTCGTGCAGCGTATTTTGTGCTTATTATGTTAGAAATGCATCGGGTTCGTCGTATTTTCATTCTTAGTCATATAGATTATTCCTTTTCATTTCAACATTCGAACGGAGCAGATGATTAATTTTTTAAATAAGATTCAGTTGATTGCCATCGCTTAATTTATTACCAATGAAATTTAAGTATGCTTCGCGCATAAAGTCAAAGAGTCCATATGCCGGGGGAGGGATGACAAATTATGCACCCGGGCCGACCCCCCCCCCCCCTGATATCAAAACCCCTACCCCTACAAGACTACCTGCTCTTTCTAAATATCCATTTAGTTTCAATTTACTATCAATAGCACTAAAGAAGATGTTATTAAAGTGTTTTACACATAAACACTATATACTAAGTTGGACCCCGCCCTGGGGTCAGAACCCCTACCCTAGGGATCATGATATTTACAATTTTGGTAGAGGCCTTCCTGCTCTACGTCACTATGCATTTAGTTTTTCTTGCACGTGTGCGATTGTAGAGATTTTTGAAAAATGGTCAATTTTGAGCAGTTTTTGCTCCGCCCCTAAGGTCCTGAAAATTACAATTTATGTCCGCCTTATCCAAAATATAGTCCATACCAAATTTGAAAAGAATTGGAATGGCAGTTATGAAGAAGTTAAAAATGTTCAATTGTTAACGTACAACGACGGACGACAACCAATTGCAATTCCTGATCGAAACTGATAGCCCCTATTTGCCATTTGGGGTGGAGTTTCCAATGACGCCTATTCGGGAACATTTACCTAAAGGGGACGAACATTCGCAGGAGGAGTATGCGTGGAATGGTGGAGGGTGTGATGAGGAACTTCAAAGCTTTCTTTGGAGCTGAAGGAAAACTCACTGTTAATGGCTGTGTTTTGATGCCAAGGGGACGGTGAAGGCACCACTAAATGCAACCGTGGTTTCTTTAGAGATTGATCACTGTTCGTTATCTTCATCTTTCTGTTTATTTTGTAAACAGACAAGAATTTCATCAATTGATACAACAGAAACATTAAACAAACCGTTCAGTTGTTTCATTTTAGATACTGTCTGCAACTACTAGAACTAGGCCATAATCTGCAACTCTTGCAACATGGCGAATTCATGCGATGACTTTGATATTGTAAGCAAAGAACTGGAGACAATTAAATCTGTAAGACTTGATGATGATAACCTGTTGTTTCTAGGCAAAAGCCACAACGGCCATGACTCGACATGAGCGAGGCTGGTTTTAAGGCTCGAATAATTCTGTCGATGACAGGGCATCACTGCGAGTCTTCATTAAAATCCTACAACAGAAATTTCTCAAGTGAACAAAAACTGTCAATTCGTATTTATTTTCTCTTACACACCCTGGAGGTAAAAAAAAGCAACCTTCCTGCACTTCGTCTAAATCTGTCCAACATGGCTACAACCACGAGTCCTATAGGCCTAACGATGAACATGTCGTTGTTCCCTTCCTAAAACCTGACCAAGAGCTTAACGTTAACTTGATCCATCTATCCTCCATCAATTCTAGCAGATCCCCTGAATTTCTGTCGAAATATATGTTCAAAAAATTGCGTTTTCAACTTCAAGTAGGCCAAAGTCCCGGTTTCCCCATTGCTGATCGCGACCAAATCACATTACGGATGTAGTTTATTCCGCTCTTCTTGTCTTCAATTCAGTTTGCCCCAAGACATCCCTACATAAAAGTAGCACACAATTGTAGAAGTTGACTGAGCGTTCAGTATGAAATACATAGACAGTTGCGCGTTTCACATCCAGATGAACTCTTTTGTAATGCTCAACTGAAATACCCTGATGACAACTGAATAACAAACCAACTGTCTCTTGTATTTCTGTGATGACAATTGGCGATCCAGATCATTTTGTTTCAACTGGTGTTCGGGGTAGGATGTCAATTGTGCCCACAACACCAACTTTAAAGGCTCTTGACAATGACATTACTCGTGCTTCCGTTACTTCATCTGTACTGCTGCAGTGCGAAATTCCAAAAGACATAAAACATATTTTGTTCGTGGGAAGGTCACAAATATCATTAATGACTCTGTATTTCAGATGGCATAACCTTTCCATCATAATGCAGCACTAGCTAAATTGATTTCCGACACACAAAAGTCAGTCCTAGCGATCTTAATGAAATTCACAGATAAAGGGATAAATCATAGAAACACCTTTGAGAGTGTCAGATGCGCTAAAATTTGCCTATTTAGGGGCGAAATCAAAAGATCTATGTCGGATAGAAATCTAAATTCAAATAGTTAGGGGAGGGGGATAAATCTCGTAAGTTTCTGTCATCAGACATCGATTACAGTTTAATAATGGAAAAGGGAAAAAAGAAGACATGCGACCGTTAAAAACCACATAATGGTATTACATTTTCATGCATAGTTTTAAAGTACACTTTCATTTGTAGAAATTTTAAGGTATACAGATTACTATTTATAACCGTATGTTTTACTTGTTAATCGGTTAATTTCAACATTCATCACAATTAGTTTTGAAGGGGGTGGGTGGGGTCTTGGTGAAAACCATGTGACTTTAGTTTTTTGTCAGACATTGAGCTTTTGATCTCGCCCATTAGGGAAATGAACTTTGACATGGTAATTTTGGGGAGATGTGCCCCTTGGCATGGTTTCTTAAATCCAGATGAGCGGATCATGAGTATATGTAATTTTGGGGAGATGTGCCCCTTGGCATGGTTTCTTAAATCCAGATGAGCGGATCATGAGTATATGTAATTTGGGGGAGATGTGCCCCTTGGCATGGTTTCTTAAATCCAGATGAGCGGATCATGAGTATAAGCTATATTGGTCTCCAAAATGTGGCACTTACTAAAGAAGCTTCTAGTGATTAAAATGAGGCTCACTTCAGATGATGCAACAGCAAGCATGGCTGAACTTAAGAGAGTGTACGAAAACACTCCGAATTGAAACAAGTATGGTTAGAATCTGTGAAACCTGTATATTCACTCATAGAAATAGTTTTCGTAGACTTGGTCTCAAAGGTGAATCATTTGCAGTAATGGATCTCTTAAATGATGAGAAAATTGATAATTTCATGCGTCATTTACGTGAACTTTTCCCCGATCTTCACTTAGATAAACTAGTAAAGGCACATACAAGGGTCCACCATACACTAACTGGGTTGAGAAACATTGCAGGATGCGTCGTTACATATTCCAGATAAGAAAATGTGAAGACTTGACATGCTGTTCAGCAGATGCCTTATCAGGATTTGAAATGGCTTCCTGATCCGATTCTAGGTACTAACGGTGATCTCTTTCTGCCATACTCAGAAGTTAAAGTGAAAGTGATGGCAACCATTTTTCTTCAAAATCTCTCAATGGCATGGGGATGTATATTAATGACTAATAAAAACATATATTATATACAAAGAGAAGATAAACTTAATAAAACTACTTTAGATATCCACTTTCAATGTAAAGAAATATACAAGGAAGAATTATTCTTACAAGACAATTATTTAATCACCAAAATCACATATTCAAGTGGCTGTTTTGAGGGTAAAAAGTGTTTTAAATAATTAAATACTAGTGTTATTAATAGAATATATAAGACAATTTTCATTGAATCAAATTTTTAGTGACATAATGATAGCTAATGCCCCTTTAAAACGCTCAATTAAATGGTATGAGATTGCATGAAACTTATGAAACAGATAGTCCAAAAAAGGAAATAAAGAAAAGAAAAAGAAGGAAGTTAAAGGTATAGTTTCATTGTATCAGAGTGAGCCTATCACTTCCCTTTATTCAAATATTTGGTGAATATTTAATTCCTCAAGCAGAAAAATTCGGATGATTTTTTGGGTCTAGTTATGTGTAGAAATCTTCAAACACAAACTAAGATGTATATTAGGGGTCCAATGTCTTAAATTTTATCATAAGGTTCAGTAAGATAAATATCTATACTGAAAAAAAAACAACCTTTAATTTAATATGGATAGCCTATGTGTTTGTAATATTGAATTGAAATGTTGCTGTCATTTGGTGAATTAATATTTTTATGTCTTTCTCCTTCAGCAGATCTACCTCAATATTCAGGAGTTGACCCCAATACTGGTAAAGTTGACCCTAATGTTCGTATAGTTAACCCTGAAGCTCATGTAGAAGTCACTGTGGAAACTTCAGACGGGATTATGTTGATCGATATGCCTAAACCTGATCCCTGTACTACACAGGATGTTTGAATTGTTGTTAACTTGCATTGGATGCTGTAAAACAAGGGATTTTTATAGCCGACATAAATGAAGAGATAGACAATTAATGTCTGTGATTCTTGCCACTTCTGAGTACGCATATACATGTGGTTGTCCTCTGATACCATCAAAATTTAATCCTTGTAAAACTGTAATGTGCAGAGCTATTATATGCTCATTTCCAGTTGATTATAGTCGTGGATTGGGAAGGAATGGCATCTGTAGTTTATGTTCCAATGACAATGCGGAAGATGACCCGGAACTCAAAAAGAAATATAAGACTGTTTTGCCATTATGCAACATTTGTAAATATCAGGGCCAAAAGAGCGTAGTTGCAAGGCCATTCCAATATGTTCATTTGATTCAGTCGTTTGAGATTGTTTGGAATCCTTTTTAACAATACCGTGGGGATCCGGATTATAGTAGGTTCTTACCGAGTTATAGTAGGTCCTTAGTACATGTATCCCTTGCTTGTCGTAAGAGGCGACTAAATGGGGCGGTCCTTCAGACGAGACTGTAAAAACCGAGACCCGGTGTTACAGCAGGTGTGGTACGATAAAGACCGCTCCTACTCAAAGACCGTAAGCGCTGAGCGCTGGTCGTATGTACGAAATGTGAAGGTGGCAGTCAGCAGCTACAAAAAAATATTTTAAAAAAGTTTCTATTGAGTTGCTGCTCGAATATGCGCTTCTGAGAGAATTAAATATTTTGATTTTATTCTTGCTTATTATTTCAAATTTATGTTTAGATTCCATTTAGATACTAGGTTCATGAATTATTCACTGGGCTCGTGTATATGCACGGAATTTGAATCCAGATCATCTAGGTCAGGAATCATCCTTCATCGTATGGTATTTCTTTTGCTTAATATCTACATGATTGTATATTCATTTATCTTTTCCTGCCATATATAAAACGTTTAGTATAAAAAAAATTCCTAACATATTTTCCAACTACACTTGTGTTCAGACATACCTTCAGTCATCCATTAAAAACTCACAGCTTCAATGAAAGGTGAAGATAACGAACAGTGATCAATCCTGTAAGCAATACTAAATAGAGAGTTGGGCAAGCACAGACCCCTGGATACACCAGAGGTGTGATCAGGTGCCTAGGAGGAGTAAACACCCCTTGTCGACCGGTCACACCCGCCGTGAGCCCTATATCTTGATCAGGAAAACGGAATTATCCGTAGTCAAACTCGTGTGCCAAGAACGGTCTAACAATCGGTATGAAACACGTCAGACAGCATTTGACTCAATGATAGGTTGTATTGGCAAACTATATCGTTATAACGACCATAGAATTTGCGAGAATATTCATATGAATATAAAAACAGGTCAGCTAACAAAGGAGCACAATTCGTGCCCATGGGGATTCCAACAGACTGTTGAAAGAACTGATCACCAAAGACCACGAAGATACTATCAATGAGGAACTCTAGCATATTTTTTTTAAAATTTCAACTTCAGAGTACTTGTGTAATTTTTTGGATGACTGATCACTAGATATGGATATTTACGTATTCCATTTATACTGAAGCAAGTGCCTATGATGTCAAAAAGTCTAGTCTTTAATTCATCGTTATACGTTTTATAAAAAGCTTCTTCTTGAAAAGCAAGAGCAAATTTCCTGTTCATTTTTTATTGTCAAAATCAAAGATGATGTACGTTATTTTTCGCAATTACAGGAACTTATTGATTTCATTGGGCCCAAATTTGGGTCAATGAAAAGTGTTTCCTTGGAGAAAAGTACCCTTAAATGCATCTGGTATTTTGGAAATACAGAAACCTTCTGAGGTGTTGCAGACCGCTTCGTTGTCAGCAAAGGAACTCTTCATTTTCTGTTGAGGCAGGTTAACAGCATGTTTTTTTTTTTGCAAAATCTTATTTGTTGGCCAACAACAGAGGAAAAGTTAAAGGACATAGCAGAGAAATTTTCTCAGAGAGCTGGGTTTCCTAATGTAGTGGGTGCCATTGATGCACCAATCAATGGTCCCTCTGAACATAGGGATTCCTATATATGTAGGAAAGGCTTTTCTCTCATGCAGCTGCAAGGAGTTTGTGACTCCGAATTAGAAAATCTCGATGTATTTTGTGCATATCCTGGATCGGTTCACGATTCCATGGTATACAGAAATAGTCCGCTTTTTTTTAATTTTTTTTTTTAGGTCATACAGAATTTACCAGCAAATTTTCATCTATTGGGAGACACGGCATACCCTATGTCAACAAACTTACTGACTCCTTACAGGGACAAAGGACACCTTACCCTTGAGGAGAAACGGTTCAATAATGCTCACAGCTCCACAAGAGTGGACATTGAGAGAACGTTTGATCTTCTCTAGGGGAAGTTCAGGAAGCTGAAGTTTCTTGACATGAGGAATGTAGAGGATATCCTTAGCACTAAAATCACTTGCTGTGCACTGCACAATTTCATTTTACTGCACGAAGGTCTGGTTGAAAGTGAAGTTGATATGGAAGATGTGAGTGTGCATTGCGAGATATAGTTTCAGGGGCAGAGAAACGAAGAGACATAATGACCCTTTCAGTTTGAATTTATGTTTTAAAAACTGCCAACACGCCATTATGTGGTTTGAAAGAAGGTCCCCCGAAATATTCCTGCCCTCTAACGTGTATAGCCCTTACATACTGTATGTACAGTATAAATGTATATATCATGAGTATCTCAATATTTGTATTGATGTATGTACTGTGTACCTGGAAATCTGGAGAAAAGAAATCATGATTACTAGTACTTTTATTAACACCCCAGAACTACCTTGTATCTCTATTAATATGAGCTGCCTTGTATCTTATGTTCTATATAGGCGAGACAAATACTATAATCAACATTCTATGTTAATTTATTAATGATATGTACGTGTAATGGCATGCATTCTGACGAACTGAACTTAAACGAGACAAGGGTTTAGCCCGTTGTCACGAATTACATGTATGAATTTTTCCTTAAATTCTGAAAATATAAAATTATGTATATGTAGGAAACAATTCTCTAGTTCATTCAATAAGAAACTGAAAATGTATTTAATGGAAGTAATTTTGGTTATATAACATAAATGAACTGTTAGGGAATATATTCATGCCAAAAAGTATACATGTATTTGTTTTAGATTGATTGATTGATTGTATCTTGCTTAACGTCTCGCTCGAGAACTTTTAACTCATATGGAAACGCCACCAAGACCGGTAAAGGCCTATGCTCGGCGCTTACGGCATTTGAGCAGTGAAGGTTCTTTAGCGTGCCACACCTACTGTGACACGGAGCATCCGTTTTTAAGGTAATCTCCGAGGACCCGTGACATTCAAACCTGATGCCGAGCGTTTGGCGATGGTATTGTCTCTACCTGCTTTAACGATTTAGGTCTGTCGCGGCCGGGATTCGAACCCCAGCCTTCCGCATGTGGGGCGAACGCTCTAACCTCTCGGCTACCGTGGCGGTGTGTTTGTTTTAGAAATCTAATCCTAACTCTAATCTAATCTTAACTTGTAGTCCGCATCCTGAAAAATCTGATCAGTTCTTGTCTGGGGGTCCATCTGTAAGCATTTTGCAGATTCTCGTTTTCTTAAGAACCACAGTTCCAATTTCAACCACACTTGGCTCAAAGCATTATTGGATGACGGGCTTTGCAAAGGGAGATATGCGTTTATAGGGCGAGGTAATTTTGAAAAATTTCTAAAGAACCACAGAGCCAAATTTTACAAAACATGAATGAAAAGCATTTTTATACAGTGTAGATAATAGAATATTCAAATAATGACCCTGGGCCCTCATCTCCTCCAGACTTAGTTTTGCCCTCTCCAACCTTTTCACCATCTTCACAGGTGAAAGAAGGGCATCTTCACAAGTCAAGAGTTATTGATTCGTTACCTTGCACTAACTCTTGGCATCAGTAACCATTCAAGAAAGCCATTAATAAAATTGCAGACCCTGGTAGAGACAGCTCGCCAAGGTATGGGCATCTCTAGGCGGCAGCTTTTGCGGAGGGTGGGTACCCTTTGCAGGAAAATGAAACTTCATCTAAAAAATCCCGGCAAAGACTGTTTTCAGGGTTTTAAAAAGAGGCATCCCAATCTGACAATTATAAAAGCGGAAAAACGTACCACCAATAGGGCTAGAATGTTAAACCCCCAAATTTTAAAGAGTTATTTTGATGACCTTAATACAATTATGACACACCTCCATCTGCACGACAAAACACGGAACATATGGAACTGCGACGAAACTGGAAAGCAGTTTGAACACCAGCCTGTCCGCGTATTGGCGGAGAAGGGTTCCAAATCTGTGGTTGGTCGAACCTCGCCGGGGAGGTCGAATATTACAATTATGGCCTCTGTCAGTGCCGTAGGAAGAAGTATGTCACCTTTATTAATTGTCAAAGGGAAAACGCCAAGGTGATGACTTCAACACTAGTGCTGCACCAGCTGGATCAAAATGGCATTTCCAGACAAATGGATGGATGAACGACGAGATCGGGGAGAAGTGGTTTACCGACATTTTTTTAAACGGGTGCGGTGAGCAAAGACCACAGTTACTCATTTTAGATGGCCATTCTTCTCACAAAAGCTTAGCCTTTCTTGAACTTGCCATTCAGAATAATATTCACATTTTGAATCTTCCCCCACGCACCACCCATGCCTTGCAACCTCTCGATAGGTCTGTCATCGGTCCTCTAAACAAAGCATATAATAATACTTGTTCAGATTTTCTTAACCAGAATACTCTGCATTCTTTCAACAAATGGTCTTTCCCAGGCCTTTTTGCCACTGCTTGGGATAATGCTGTCAATGAAAAAAATGTCTGCAACGGTTTCCGGTCATTTATCCCTTTGACCCAAATGCCGTTGATCCACATTTGCTAAAACCATCAAAGCCGTCTGACACTTGCATGGTTTCGGTTCCAGAGTCTGGATCGACTGACCGTCGTATTGAACCTGTTCCTATTTCATTGGAATCTCAAACATCTGCCAACTAACCCTTAGTGTCAGCTATTGGTCCTGAGCTTCTTTCAGTGGCCGATAATTCACCCCCGAGATCTGTTGCAGTATCGTATCTGTTGTCAACGCTGACAATCCATTTTCGACTCAGAGTGGAGATCTTAATGAAACACCATCATTTTCCTTTGGGTCCCAGTCGGCTGAATCGTTTGTCCTTGCTCCCTTTACACCAACTTCCTCTAGTCATCGATGATCCTGAACTGCTTCTAGGTCTTATCACTACTGGGAATCTTGAGGTATTTCCGTCAGACAAAAGACACCGATAGCATACCCGAAGCACACGTCTTCCATATGGGATTCAGCGATAACTGATAAATTTTACCTCCCCCTCCACCTTCCAAGACACCTGTTTCAGCAAAGTCGAGACCATCAAGGCTCTTAACTTCCCAGGAAATCATGATCGAGAAACAGAAAATACAAGTGAAAAATGAATTGGCGGAAGTGAAAATAAGAGCAAGGAAAGAACAATGTAACAAAAAGAAAACTTAGTTACTTTGTTGTTTTTAACAAACATGGTTTTGACAAGTGTCATTTTAATTCAAATACATTGATTTATATTACACTTTTCTCAAATCTCAAAATTGACCGTAAACTTCAATTTGTATTACCTTGAGTGCATCAGATTTCAAAAGATTTGTATAGATCAATACGTATGATCTTATCCCATCTACTGAATTATTTTCAAACCCCTTGTAATTACAATGTTTACAGCAACAACCATGCTTTATTGTAACCCCCACCCACCATGAAAATGTTTCTTAGGGTGCAGTCGAGGCATCAAATCAGATACAGTGTTTCTTGATGTATGACACTTTAAATTTTTTGCGACTAGCTTTGGCATCGGTACTGGAGGAGGGGGGGGGGGGGGGGTGTACTCTATGTTTGGCTAAATTTATAATGTATGATTATACAATGTTAACAAATAAAAATATACCCGTTTGAAAATCTTTACCCTAAAACTTGCAGGTCACATAAACTGACTGGGACTTGTCCGGAATTATCCGACCTTTGTCCGGAATTACATCACTTTGTCCAGATTTACCCCATCATTAAATTCAACCAAAACATTGTATTTTTCTGCCGGAGAGTTTCTGAGATCTCCTGCATAACAGTATGTCACGTTGTCATCTATATTTAGTACACGGATCAACGTATATAGTGATGACATCAAGACTGTCCGGAATTACCCGAATTTCTCCTATATCATTTAATATCGAGAATATTTCATTCATATGGAGACGTCACCATTGCCAGTGAAGGGTTGCAAAATTTAGGCCTAGGCCCTTACATCCGAAAGACCGCCCCATTTAGTCGCCTCCCACGACAAGCAAGGGGTATTGGGGACCTACTATAACCCGGTTCCCACGGCATCTCTTGAACATAGAGGAAAAAGATATAGAAAAAACTTAACATCGATTACACCAATGTCATTTTTGTACATGTATATGATACCAAATTAATGCTGAAAGTAGTATAAGGCGGCTCGATGGGTGGTTCAACTGAGTGCACTTTTGAGGTCAAAAGGTCAAGTTTTAGAACGCACTGGAGAGCGGGCGAGGTAGCGCGTTGCTAAGGCGGCGCGTGCTGTGCAGAGCTAGGCCGGTATGAACTAGAGCGGTATGAGATAGGAGCGCGTGCGGAGCTATGACGCAACAATGGGTCGATAGCGCTATGACGCAACAATGGGGAAGAATCGATAACACTAACTAAAGTCGAGATCGCTATGACGACGAGGTCTGAGCCGTGTGTGAATCCTTTAAAATCCACAGTGTTATGAATAATAAACGCATGATGTGAAGTTTACACATTTATTAAATAAACAATTTGAATAACAATTGAACACAATTTTATACAGTTAAACATTAAAATTGTCAGAATAAAGTTCACACCAGTTTTATCACACGTTCATTCTTTATTCTTTCGGCTCAGCTTTCTCTTCTTTTTAGGGGGTTCTCCTTCACTCATCTCTTTGCTCGTTTTCTTAGGGGGTGGTGGGTTCCACTTCTCCGATGGGGTGTACTCTCTTATGACCGGAGGTTTTGTGCCGGGTACCTCGCCAATCATAGTCATCAATTCGTCTTCATCTCTCGGGCAGTCGCTGATCCAGTGGCCTAATTTCCCACACTTGTAACAAGGGTCCTTTTCTACAGTTTTCTTGACTTTCTGAGGGCAATCTGGTGACCAATGTCCCGTTTCTCCACATGTGAAACAGGGGTTAGTGACTGGGTCCTTCCTTCTTCTACTGGTGATGTCCTTACGGGTTGCTGCTAATTCCTCGATTTTTTTCACCAGCACCGCGGTGTGATTGTTGATTTCATCAGCCATCACGTTGATCCGGTTGACAATACCGTCCAGTGTGGTCGTAATGATGGCGAAATCGGCCCTGCTCATGCGGGAATCTTCTCCACCGAAGGGCGGTTTATTGTATAAGCCCATCTCCAGTCCCGTAGCATCCTGTGAATCGGGAAAATAGAAGCCTAATCCCGGGTCTGTCGGATTCTGGCTAGGGAGGTAATCCGAGGTCTGGGCCATCTTCTCTTGTTGAGCAATGTAGTCTGAAGGCGTGAGATTGAAGCTCGTGGTCTGGTTCGGCGGCGAGAGATTGAAGCTCGAGGTCTGGGGCATCTTCACTTGTTGACCAACGTAGTCTGGAGACGTGAGATAGAAGTTCGAGGTCTTCCCCATTTCAGTCTTCTGATCGTCAGTCTTAGCTTTCTTCAGTTCAATGTAGTCTTTCTGTGGCGCTATCTGCTTCTGTACCAGCTGATCTATTTTCTTCTGAGCTTTGTCCACAAATTCTAGTTGTTTCTGAGCCATGTCTTCTGGAAGGTGATTGAAGATCGAATGAGGACTGACACTTGGGCTCCGCTTTTATAGCCAGCAAAATGTCTAGACTATTCTGTCTCGTGGGGAGCACGTGGTTGCAGCATCTTTTCTGGAAAAACCGGTTTCATTTAGAACATCTCGCGACCAGCGCGTGCTAGTGCACTAATTGAACTTGAAAAACCGGTTTCATCTAGAACATCTCGCGACCAGCGCGTGCTAGTGCACATTGCTACACATTGACTTTAGTGCAATGGAACTTATATTGGTGTTTAAAATAGCCCTGAAAAGGGCTGTTTTGTGTATGTGTGTTTTTAATAATCTCTTAAGCCAAATTCGTAGGGATAATCTACATCATAAAAGTTATAACTGTGATCTGCTGAGGTAATGGCGTTTTCTATTTTTTGAGCTCTGCTACCTCGGAAATTCATCACGTTGATTGTTTCCAGCCAATAAATGTTTGCACAAAAAAGCTGCCGCCATGCACCGCCTCTTTTACGACGTTTTTTCAAACGCATGAATCCCGACACTTTTCTGGTTCCGTTAGACAGCGTGTAAAACTGGGCAATCATAAACTGTATTACAGTATTGTCGCGGTAGCAATCTTCCAAATCTATCAGAATGGCATGTTCCGTTTCCCTCTCTTGTAAGACATATTCGAAACACCAATTTTTAGATCTTCTCCTACGATTTCTCATTCGACGCATCTCTTTCAATTCTTCCCATACGTTGTCGTCCATGACTAACAGTGTAATGGTCGAGAATGTTAGCGCGTGCTACTGTACAACAGGCTATTGCATCATCGGAAAAACCGGTTTCATCTAGAACATCTCGCGACCGGCGCGTGCTAGTGCACTAATTGAACTTGAAAAACTATTGTATCAAATCTAGAATATTCTCTGCACTCCACGACCTTTTCCCTATAAATACGAATGTTTTCTTAACTTATTTATTCACTATGGGTGGAACTTCCAACACTAGGTTAGACGGTCATACTTGTATTATAGATTTTGTCAAGGTTGTTGAAAATTCGTCTTGGTATAAATCTGCTAAAGCCTATGT
The DNA here is from genome assembly GCF_947568905.1 of Ostrea edulis. Taxonomy (NCBI): domain Eukaryota; kingdom Metazoa; phylum Mollusca; class Bivalvia; order Ostreida; family Ostreidae; genus Ostrea; species Ostrea edulis. The sequence goes on from NC_079169.1 coordinate 81,775,055, forward strand.
ACAATCGGCGATACACGAGGTGGGGAATCTTGACAGTTTTCAGAGGATTGGTAGATCGTTAGTTAAAGACACAAACCCCGGGCGATTGATCATGATCTATTTGTATGCTGAGGAACTGAAGAAAATCATCCCCGATCAAATCCGAGATCATTCTACAGGAATGTTTACAAGAAGGATTCATGGAAATGATCCGTTTTAACTAGTTTTCCTTCATCATCGATTCATGGGTGAAAGTGACAACATCGTAGAAAAAGCGGATACTTGTATTCATTTTAGTCATTTACAAATCATGGCTGAAAGTGACAACATCGCAGAAAAAGCGCATAACCATGCATTAGAATGGGTCGAGAAAATGCAAGACGATGTGGTGTTTCAATTTGCTAAAAAAATTCTGATAGCGGGAGTGTTTCCATTGACTCTGGACCAATATACAGATCTACGGAACCAGGTGTACATCAATCTCTATAACGATGCGGGATTGATGTTAATTTATGTCGTGGGGGAAGAATTCAAGAAACGCATGCCAGAAAAAACCGCCGAGATTGAAAGTATCACCAAGGACTGGCTTCGAGAAGTATACATAAAGTGTGAAGAACTTAATTCATTTCATTTATGAAATCATGACTGCCAGGGATAACATCGAAAAAACATTTGTCCTACAGTGTATTGAGGAAATAGAAAACTTGCCAGATTTTCAAAAATTGAAATCCTATCTTCGTTCGGTATTATTTCCAATCACTTTAGACGAATATTGGTGGATATGCAGACATTTGCTCGAGAACCGTATCAACACCGAGTCATTGGTGTTGATTCATTTAGTAGCCGCCGAGGAATTAAAGAGAACAAAGGCGCACATCAGTGGCGTGATCGAGACCCTTCGAGTGCGGTATCTTCATCATATGTACAACAAAATACAAGAAAATGTGTAACTTTTAATCTGGACAATAATGAAGTGTATCTGTTACCCGAAGAAGACCGGAAAAGTATCTGGATGACTGTAGCCGCTGATCGATATCGATTTCAACGCAGGATTCGAGAAATGGAAAAAATGTTGGACCCTATTTTAAAAAGACATGTGTATTGGTGTCGTGTGTGGGAGTTATGTATTTGAAATATGTGACATGAATAAAATTGTTTACACGAAAGCTGTGTTTGGTTGAGTCTCTCAGAGAAGGGTTTATTTGTTGAGGAATCCAGAAAATCCTAAAGGTAGAGTGAAAATCGAATCAAATAAATTGTTTTCTATCGAATAGACCTTATGAGATGTTTTTATGGATGTACATGGTCGAGAAATAAATTTTTAAAGAGGCGGTGAAGAAACATTGAACCTCGACTCGACCTCTTTGACCTCTGTTTCTTTGAAAACTATGCGACGTAGCAAAATAAAAGTAAGTTTAACGAATTCGCCGTCTCAGAATCTATCAGATTAAATCTACCATGCACAGATATCGAATGTCTAGAAAAAGAAAATGAGAAAAAACTCTGCTCGAAAGCACAAATCCGCCATTTTGACGGCCGCCATCTTGGCTTCGTCTCCGAAGCGAGGGATGTTTTCGAGGAGGTCCGCGCTTTCTCGTTATATACCGGCGCGCTCGCCAGTTCGCTTCACTGGTAATCCAGCAAGCGAATTGAGGATTTTGAAGAAGTTATAGAAGAAAGAAGATAGAAGATTTAAGATGGCTGAAGGAAGAAGAGACCCTATTTACAACTTCCAGACCTTGCCTGGCTTTCGGTACCGGCTGGTAGTGGTGGCTGAGGAACGGGTAGGGAGAATTGGGTCGTCCGTTCTCAGAACGATCTGAGTACCTTCTCCCCTTTCGACCGCAGTGGGGCCCGTGAGATCATCGACCGGGTGCGGCAAGAGTATGAAGGGAGGAGTCGCCGCCGCACCGCTCGGATGTCTACGGCTACGAGACCGCGCCGACGGGCCCCACAGCCACCCTCACCACCACCACCACCTTACTCCCCGGCGACGCCTACACCACCACCAGCGATCCCATCGGCACCGGAGGAATACAGCCCGGTGCCGATGAGCGAGTCGCTAGCGTCACCGGTGGAGTATTCACCGAGGTCACCGTCCCCCGCACCACCTCCAAGCCCAGCCCAGAGTCCGTCGCTGTTGGTCGCAGACACGCCACCACCATCACCACCAAGACCAGCAGCCCCGGCAAGACCCCCACCACCTACCATTCGGTCTGCAGGGAGGACTCCCCCACCGAGGCCAGCCCACGCACCTGTGGCAAGTCATCCCCCGAGGAACCACCCTATGACTGTCCCTGGCTGGGCAGATAGGGCGGTTCCTATCTGGTTTAAGTGCCCTGTCTGCTGGCAAGACAGGGTACACTCCGGTATTACGTGCAGGGGATGTAGGCAGCGCCCAGCTTGCTGCCTGTGCGTGGAGCGGATAGAGGAGCGGCGACACACCCGGGGACGGTGCCCGTTATGCCGGTTACCGGAGCCAGGCATTAAAAGTCGGTCTTAGGACCAAACGGCCCTTTTTAGGGCCACCCACATGTTACGAAAAGATGCTTTTATGGCAATGATTGAGAAACAAATTAACACCAGTTGCACTTTATTAACAAATACATGATTTAATGACAATATACACTTGTTGATCATACCTATAAGCAAAATCATGAATACATTGTCTGTAATGAGTCCAATTTCCTCCCTCTAACCCACACCCAATCTTATAAGGGAAGGCTAAAGTCTTGTACGATAATGTGGCCAATTCACGTAAACATTGTTGAAACCATAGTTCTCGCTGTTCGGGTGTATCTCGATAGCGGGGAATACGCTGAGTTCCTTTTCCGTAATCCCACTGGGCTAAGAAACAAATCACATCAGGGTCTGTAGCATTTGATAAGATGCGTAACGTGCCGGGTATTCCTCGATCGGGTTCTATAGCTAGATTTCTACGGCCTAAGGGTCTCCGTGTAGCATACAAGTTGCCCCACGGATATTTGTCGGCAATACTTTGACTTAATCCATGAGGTTTCACCGTTAAACAATTACATTGTTGTACAATACCATCGACTTTCATAGTGAGTAAATCTCCCTGCACATAAGTCACACTCATGCTGTGTTTTTGTTGAGTGTCGAGGCTACAGCTTTCGTTTTTATAAGTCACACTTACGAGGTGTGTTTGTTGAGTGTCAATCATGGGCTTTCTTTGTCAAAGGTTCACTACCCCATTCAAAGTGGCATTAAAATAGGATGAAATAGGTTTTTCTCTATCGATCTAACTATCATTGAGGTTTCTACTGCCTCACAGACGTGAGAAATGAAGTTTTAAAGAGGCAGAGAAGAAACATCGAGCCTCGACTCGACCTCTTTGACCTCTGTTTCTTTGAAAACTATGCGACGTAGCAAAATAAAAATAAGTTTAACGAATTCCGCGCCCTAGAATCTATCAGATTAAATCTACCATGCACAGATATCGAATGTCTAGAAAAAGAAAATGAGAAAAAACTCTCTGCTCGAAAGCACAAATCCGCCATTTTGACGGCCGCCATCTTGGCTTCGTCTCCGAAGCGAGGGATGTTTTCGAGGAGGTCCGCGCTTTCCTGATATATACCGGCGCGCTCGCCAGTTCGCTTCACTGGTGATCCAGCACTGCTTTTAAGAAGAATTTGAAGAAAGAAGATTTTTGAAGAAGAATTTGAAGAAAGAAGATTTTTGAAGAAGAATTGAAGATGAGTCAAGTACCGAGTCCACCCATCACGAACCACAACGTGGTCCCGGAGGATCAGCGCGAGGACTGGGATGCCGAGCTGGAACTGGTACAGTGGCCCCCGGGGCGCATTGTGTTCCAACCCGACGACTCATTTGAGTGGCACTTCTTCTATGAAGGAGTGCCAGATGCTCCCAAGAAGCCGCTCAAGAGACGCCGCCGCCGCCAGCGAAACAAGGCCAGACAGTAATGAGGTAATCAACCTCTAGACAGTGTGGGGGGCTTTCATAGTCCCCCCGGCCCTTTTCAGGGCCACCCACATCTTATGAAAAGAGGTGTATATGACAATGCTTGAGAGAAACAAAAACTAACACCAGTTGCACTTTTATTTTTTATTAAGAAACTCGCTAAAGTTACACAGTGTTGATAGTTAATAACTTGCCGTGTTCTTCATAGTCTCCCGTCATGTAACGTAGTCTTTCGGATGCGAGACTATTCTCATATGCTTTCCAACAACATAGGGGATGAACGAAATACCTCATGTTACGCTTCGTTCTCCAGCGTTTCATTTGAATCAATCCTTTTAACGTTTGTTGATCACGGGTCATGATCAAATACTGGTATTCACTCTGTACGATTTTAGCGATATCCTCCGGTCCTGCATTGTCTAAGATAAAAGTCCATGCCATACTTTGAGGAGTTTCTCTCACTCCTTTGACTCTTCTATAAACGGGCACGTAATCCATCTTTTGGCAGACTGATTTTTTTATTGTGGTAAACCTGTCTTATATAGGTACACACAACACAGATTTTTTTAATTTTTTTATTTTTATTTTGTAAACAATTAAACATTTGAACAATTACATCAGTGACAAATTAATACCATGACATTGACAACTTTGTCCTTTATGGGTTCTAGGTTTACGAAATGTCTCTTTAAACCATTGGGCTACATAACGATCTCGTTGTAACGCCGTGCCTTTCCAAGGAAGTAACCAATCTTGAACCGTTTTTCTTTTACGATGGCGTTGATGTAGATAATACACACAATATTGTCCACAGACATCCGTGTTCAACGCTTGATAACAATTTGTGTTATGAATCCAAGTGTCGCCGTGGCGTCGCATAAACGCTTTGATTTCTTGATGCATCGGGGGTAATCCGTAAGAATCAAAATATTCTATGATGGGCTGTTCAAATACAAACAGACCCAGTGGGCTCCGGGGCGATGATGAGGGTCTGTATTGATCACGATCGCTTTTTGGTGGGGTAAGATCTCCGGTAATACATCTCTAGGATACACACCTCCAAACGCAGGGCCTAAATCTCGAGATAAGACGTCTCTCAATTGATATGTGTCCATCAGTAATCGATGCTGACTTCTCGTTGTTTGTTGATTTCTAGCAAATTGTCAAAGACGGCATACACCACACAGTTTAAGGTTGTCGCTATGCTGTCGGCAAATTGTACTTCTACTCTCAGGTTCCCCGTCTGTATGAGATGAAATTTATCCGTCTGAGCTTCTTGATCTTTGGTGAAATCCATACACCATAAGGTGTAACCGTTTTTATACTCTTCCAGAGTAATGTCGGGAGCCCAATCTTGCCCTAATTTTCCCAATCCTTTATACAGACTTAAATACGATCTCAGATACTGATCGGCCGTGAAATTCGGTTCCAGGGGACGAGTTTCCATCATGTCTCCATTGATACTGACTTCTAATTTTTTGATTTTCTGATTTTGGAAATTAAACGGATTTTTAGCATCATCCCCGTTAAAGGCGGCGTTTTCCACAAACCCCAAGAGGATGAGTTTGGGCATCTGGCCTTGGAATAGGTGATCGGTGATTTTCGATTGGGTCCCAGTGGGGATCGTGAACGTTTTCACTTCCACTCTTCTCAATGGGTATTTAGCTGTTTGAGTACTCAGCTGTTGATTGATCAGATTGATGATCGTTGGAGTCGGTTTGACTTTTCTCACCCACAACACCATACTTTGAATGGCTACTTTCCCACTACTTCCGGCATCGGTCATCATGTAGAATTGAGGTCTGGCACGATTGAATCGGAGACGGACGTCTACTCCGTTCGGCAGACATTTCTCTTGCTGAAACAAATCCAGATGTAAACGATCAATCAAGACAATTTCCTTACTGTTATTTATTTTGTGGTGACGTTTTCTCAACCCCACATTCTGAGAATCCTCGGGATATATTGGGGTGGGTAACATTGCATTGATGGTGACTTTATCATTAGCTACGGGAAATTCCTTTGGAGGTTGAACCAGACCAGAATACTCTCGATCTTCCATTTGACCGGCGGTATCTTTTTCCCACAAGGTACAGGCTCTCATCTGAGTTTTCAGAGTTTTGGGGGTATAAGACAGTAATTTTTACAAGTAGGCTTTGTACGGATAAGTATCCGTTCCGGGGGTAATGACTTTACCATTGAGACTCACATCGATTTCACTGAATAAGGAATGTAAGATGTTATTGACCGGGGTGGAAGTAGAACCCGCTCCCGTGAGAGCCGTCCGTCTGCTTTGGTGAATTTACAGACCATCTGGAGATACGATTGAGATAAATCCAGATATTCATCTCCTTGACCTTTGATTTCAAATTCAATGGGAGCCGTATCCGAATTTAACGTACTGGAAATCGGATAATATTCCATCCATTTAGAGTCTTCTAAAGTGACGTTTGTCGGGGGAACTTTAAACAGTTCCAAACTGTCGGTCCCACACGCGCAGGATTCTCTGTGCATCATTTTTGAACGATGTGTTACTGATCGTTGTTAGGAATCAAATGGGTTCACCCCTCCCTCACATCTCCTTTTTATAGGTTCAGTCGAAAATGTCGAGAGATCGTTTCTTCTTACCCCGGACCGGTGCCTGGGGCTTTCTTTTACGCGGTCCTCCTAAGAGACGTTGTTGAGAGGGGGTCTTGGACTGTCTCTTACGATGTCCTCGTGCACCGGCCTGTCTTTTACGGGGTCCCCCTCTTGCTAAGAGACGATGTTTGGCCATACCGGCTGTATTCTTAGCGGCTCGTATACCATGTGTCTTAAGAGCGTCTTTGAGAGATCTCTTATTTTCTAAAACATCTAACCCCGTCTTTGCGGCGGCCGTCAAAGCTTGTTTAGCTCCCGTTTTGAGTAAATCGGTAAAAAAAGCCTTTTCCTCTCTGTTTTCTTCTTTACTTTCTCCTCATAGTGGTTGCTAACGCCTGTCTTCCGTGAGTTCTGAGCGCTTGTTTGAGAGATCGTTTATTTTCTAAGACATCTAACCCTGTCCGGTACCCGGCTTTCATGGAATGTCGTGCTCCTCGTTTCACCATCCCCGCTAAAACACTATCCCCTTGACGGGATCTTAATTTTTGTTGAATTCTCGGCATGGCCATACGACCCGTATTTTTGATGGCTTGTATTCCGTGTGTCTTGATGGCATCTTTGAGAGACCGTTTATTTTCTAAGACATCTAATCCCGTTTTAGCGACTGCTGATAAAGCACTTTTAGCTCCCGATTTGAGCAAATCGGTGAATAAACCTTTTCCCCATTGCGTGGGGTTAACCTTTTTGAGGAAATCGATGTAACCTTTCCCCCCTTGTGGTGGCGGTACTATATTGGGCAAGAGAAATCCTCCGATGACTTTACCGGCCGTGTTAACAATGCCACGAGCCAAACTCTTGGACCAATCTCCAAAATATCCATCGCCTGTTTGTGGTGCGGGGCTCCCTCCCAGTAACCCTCCAACGACCTGACCGATCACGGGAGCCGCTAGTTTACCGACTGTTTTTAAGAGACTATCCCACCCATGACCCCGCTGGTGTAATAAACCTCGTTGATACTGCATCTTTGTCGAGACTGACCCCTTTCAGAGCCTTACCCGCTTTTTATACTTTTTGCGACCCCTCTTTTTTCTTTTCATACCTTTGCCTCCTTGAACGGCCCCGGCTATGGCCGTAATCATCATGGGAAGGAGAATGGAAAATAATCCGTGTCCTTTCTGTCGTCTGACTCCGCGATGATACTTCATCGTCACACGACTTTTCTCTTCAATACACTTTTCGGAAATGAAGTTTCACGATCGTTCTTCCATTTAAAAAGGGCATGGGGGTCCCCAGAGAGGTCATGATGTGAATATCGATGATATCGAAATGTTTTTTACTCAGTTTCAAATATTCTGCTCGGATAGGTTCCCATTTGGTTTGTTGTCTATCATCTTGATGAAAGGTACAAGGAACCACTCTTAATAATTTCAATTCGTTGGACCCCACCACCTGTGGATCCACCACATCGCAATACACGTACATGGATTTCAGATTTTCGTACAAATCCATGGTATGGTTGGCTAAGTAAGTCACGTTCAACCACGTAGTCATGGGTTCATTGGGAATGATGAGTTTCTCACTCCCTATTCCGAGTTTGTAAGCTAAGCCAGTGGGAAAACGGATGGCTAAGGCTGTTTTTTTAAGTATACTACCATGAAACTGATACATGACTCGATCATATTTCTCGAAGTACACTAATTTCATAGAATTCTCTTCTCGCGGATCGCCGGCTGTTTTCCATATCTTTGCGAATGTTCTGCGCAAGGCTTCATTGATTTCATCGATTAAAGCCGTGGAATGAATGTAAGCCCCGGGTCTAAAGTGAATTCGGTAAATAGTCATCATAGCATTGAGTGGAATGACATCCCCCCAATCCGTATGGGTCCAATCAACCACTACAGCACAACGATTTAAAGGGATCGAGGTTTTTTTTGGTCAGTGTAAATCGCCCCCATTTAAACGTATCTGGATTTTTAATCTGTTGGGCGTAAGCTGTAGGGATAAGGATGTCAAAATAAGCCTCTTCCTTTGTAATGTTTTTCAAGGCATTGGTATACATCATTTCGGTTAGCCCTACTTCCCATTCTCCGTCCGTTAAATCCAGGGTTTGTGGTAATAAGGTTTTAAATTGAGCAGTCGTATTATTTGAAAAAGCTTCCATAGACCCATCACTGAGGAGAGTCATGTAAAACCCTTCTCGGTGAGCCATGATGATTCAAATGATGACCATGTTTCCGTTCCTTCTCTATTTATACTCATAACACAATGAACATTTTCATATTTTATTGAACATACAACATAATGTTAATACACAATTGTACGTCATTCTTCTTGATTGCGACCACCACCGCAAGTCAACGATTGTAGAAAGGAGTCTTCCAACTCTAGTGTTCCTCTCTCGACTAAACGGCGGCGCATCATCAGATAGTGTCGGGTTCCCCAGCAATCGGCCACATCATACCCCTCCTGTAATCTGTCTTTGAAATGTCGGAGACAGTCCTTGGAATTGTCAAACCAAGGACTCTCAATCAATGTCCATTCCGATTCGTGTTGTCGTCCGAAACATCCCCAATGGGCTTTCACTTTCCAACGAAAATCTTGATACTTGGTCTTCATGATAAAGGCTGACCATCCGTGAGGTATCAGTATACGTTTGTACAAGTACACCGGTTGATCTAACACTTTGTGTTGTTTACAATGTCTCAAACACATCTTCTTATCCGCAAACCATGCCGTTTTCTTTCCCTCTTGTTTCCATGCGTACTGTGTGTTAGCCATGGTGAACTGGTGAATCTGAAGAAGATCGTTCCTGTTTTATACTCGGGCTCGCTAACGTCATTTGTGGACTAGGCATGACGTAGCCTACGAGAGAACTTAATGTGACCATCCAAAAATCACGATTGGAATCGCCTAAGGCTAACATTACGACCGACGTAATAATGATTGTTAAACACAGGAATAATTGTGCAAAATACACAATTTCTGCTCGAGGGACTTTTTCACCCAAGAATTTCCATTGGACGGTCATGGCAGAATGAGATCCGCTTGCGGAATCCATGAGTCAAAACTAGGGGGATATCCTTTCCAACGCACTTTGACTTCTGAAATGACTTTTTTCCCCACGCGCCGCTTTTTATACCCTAAGATCTCCTCCACTTCGTAGACATCGTCTTTTTTAATTACTGCTTGCAATTCTTTATCGTAAAACGTTCCTTCTAATTCTTCTCCATGGTCGTCTTTAATTCGATATACGTTGCGTCCTGGAACTTTTCTGGAAATGGTAAACAATTCTGTCGTCCAATTCGGTAAATAGTTTTTTTCAAATGTACGTTTCGCTTTACTGATCCGTACACGATCTCCCGCTTGTAATGAAGAGGTCGATGATAGTCTCTGTTTTCCGTACAAGGTTTTCCATACTTTCAAGACGTTCTTGGGATTGACTTGAGCAGGAGCTCTCTGAATACTGCGATGATACGTGTGATTGTAACCGTGTACCAGATCGGGTAAGACATCCACATACCGTCGTGTTTTATGACGTGTAAAATATCGCCACATACGTGCTTTCAGGGTGCGTTGAAAACGCTCCACGATACTGGCTTTGGTTTCGGCATTACGCGTCGTAAAGAAATGAATGGATTTGAAGGCTTGCAGAAATTCTTTATTTGTGAATTCTCTCCCTTGATCCGATTGAATGCGAACGGGGCGACGTCCGTCTCGAAATATCCATTTGAGGCCTCGTATCATTTCTTTTCCCGTTTTCTGTTTTAAAGGCACCACCCACGCATATTTCGACAACACGTCAATCGCACACAATAAAAACGTATACCCATCATTGTATTTCTTCAAGTTCGAGACGTCGGCTAAATCTAACTGCCATTGTTCGTCTATATCCGTCACTCGCGTCTGTTGCCTTTTAAATTTCCGACGTATGGGCTTATGTAGGGTATACGTATCCTGTTCTTTGAACCATTCTCGAATTTGAGCAAGAGTAATCTTATGACCTAATTTACGCACTTGACGGTATAAAGCCTGTACTCCTCCATACCCTGTCTTAGGGTCGTAATAAAGTCGCTGTAAGATCTGATTCCTAGATTTTTTCATGGTAGCGTTAACCATTTTCCAATTTCACGTGATGTCTTTTTACCAGCCTCCCTGATATGTTTAGGGGTCATCATTCGTCTAGGAGTTTCATAGAAAGATTGGTCAAAACCCGAGATTTCTTGAAATCCGCTCTCATCTTCATCTATAGGTTTAGGAGTACTGATTTTTCCGGGCTTGTCCATCGCTTTTATAACATCACGATTGGTCACATATCCTTTAGGGGCATTCGTTTCTTTTAAAGCTTGGGCAAATTGCTGTAACCCTGCAGGGGGTTCGCGATGTTTTAAAGGTTTTTGTCTCTGGGACTCGGTGATTAAATCCACGATATTGGAATCGGGGACCTTATGTCCTCTATAACTGATTTCTCCTTCTTTACTCCAAGTTAAGACTTTGGATTTCTTGAGATGATCGAGTAATAAACCCGCTTTCTTTTGACCCGGTTTACTGACACTTTTGATAATCTGATCTTCTAATGCATTGGTATCTGTGGCTGTGGCACCCCCAGGCGGTGTCGGTGGTAAAGGTTTAGACGGAGTCTGTTGTCGTGCTTGTTGTAAATATTGTCGATATCGATGAAGTTGATGGCCATACAAAGCTACTTTTTCCCCCTCGGTTAAATCATCTCGATGTTCGATGTCATCTAATTCACTGAGTAACCCCACGGTCGATTGAAATTCGGGAGGCTTGGGTAATTTTCCCTTCAACTCATTCAGCATGGCTTCGGGTACTAATACCATTTTACGACTCATCTTCTATTGGGATATTTACAAATTTTGTTAATTCCACAAACGAATGAAGCCAAGCCTCCTTTCTGATTGAGTAACGCTCGTCGTTTTTTCACGGGTTGCGGCTGCACCATGCGTCTTAAGATGTGCTTCTTCGGACCAAGTTGTCGCTTCTGAGCGGGAGTGAGAGGAATCACCCCTTTTAATATATTGTACACGATCTCACAAATCTTTAGAATGCAGTCATTGGAACAATATTTGATGACCTCTCTCTTTAATTTGGAGGAATAATGAGGAGCCGCTAAGGTTTGCAAGAGGGGTAAATGAGGTCTTAATCGGGATTCACACTTCTTCGTATCAGCCATAGTGTAATAATGAAGGTCTGTGCACATTCCCCCTGCTTTTTATAGTGTTACGCGCTCGGGTGCTGGGAATTGAAACGCCCGTGATGAACGGTCTCCTCGTGACGATCGCGACTACTTTTCAAATTGTATTGCAGAGGACAATATCGACATTTGTATTTCTGCTTAGGGGTCGATGTGGTTAAGGGAGTAAAATGTGCCATACCCCCAAAGGCTTGACCAAAACTGGGTAAGGCTGTATCGGTGGTTCTGGAAGTTCCTATGGGTCCTCGCATGGCTCGTTCCATTTTCTTTTCAGCTAATCCTTGTTTCAGTTCTGCTAAAGTCTTCGTTTTCCTGGGTGGGGTATTTTGAGGTGTCATATATTTCGAAAAAGGGATTTTCACGATGAGTTTAGGGGTCTTCTTCTTCTTAGGAAATTTAGCCATGCGTAAGAGATAAGGAGCCAGGACACTGGTTTTAGGCCCGGGGGTCTTCCGGTGAATGATGAGTTTCGGAACTTTCTTTTTTCTTTTCTTAGCTAAGGCTAAGAGGGAAGGGGGTAACACACGTGTTTTCTTTTGCTTCACGACTCTCGCCACACTACGGGGACGTCTTTTACGTTTTTGCCCCGTTTCCCATTTGAACAAATGACGAATGATGGTCCCTCCTAAGAATCCGGCTCCACCCCGTTTCAAAATGGCTTTTTTACGATCTTCTTCATTCGCATTCTTATTGGCAATGACATTCAAGTCGTGACTATGTGCTTGAATGAAACGCCCCGTGAGTTTATTCACGGGTAAGACTCCTCGTAATAAATTTTTAGCGCCCATGGCAAACCAGTTGAGTAAGCCTTTACGTCCTAATTCAATGAGATGGGCTCGTTGAACGGGATCCCGTTCCCGCTGTAAACGTCGTAACGTTTTCACTAATTTACTCTTGGCTGTAGGTCTACCCATGATGAAAGGTGTTTGTGAAATGAAATGAATAGTCATTCATAATGATATTTATACTCTCGGTGGCATGTGCACCGCTAAGGTAGAAAAGAGTTGACTTCTTAATCTTAAATCCTCGGGTGTCTGAGGACTTAAATCGACTAGTAAATACCCGTGAGGAATACTGATGGCTTCATCATACGCGGGTAATAAATGAGGCATTTGTAATTGACGACTTAATACCCCAATCTGAGATTTATCTCTAGGATTTTTAAACAACACGAGATAGTGGGCATTCAGACTGATAGTACGATGTTGCACGGCGCGATCAAATAGATTTTGCGTGATATATATAACACTGGTATTACGATGATGCGCTTTGCGCGTAAACCAATCTACAATAGATTCTATGGCTTTACCGCCCATCATATCATCAAAAATGAGTAAATGTCGAGTAGTGAGATCGGCGACTAATTTCTCATCGTCTTGAGGAATGTTGTGAACGAATGTTACAGCTTTTTGTAATGATTCGTAAGCCGGTTGCCATTCTCGATAACACCATACTATTTTTTCTGGTGGTGGTGATATCCACTGCGTATTTTGTACCAGTTGCTTCACAAATTCCGTTTTACCCGATTTAGAGGGACCCGCCACCACCATAGTAAATTCATGTTTCAATTGAAACGGGGCCAGTGTCTCGTAGGCATACATCTTGATAAATGACACAAGTTCATGGGATCATACACATTTATTAACAAGTAAAAATACGAACCGTTTCTACAAAAGAATCTCTACAAATAGGACATGTTCTAAGTCCTGAAGCACACATAGCACAAGTACATAAATGACCACTAGGTAAAAAAGCAATTCTCAAGTCTCGTTCTAAACAAATGTGACATTTCTGGGTACACATTGGATTCCCTGCCCCGTCTAAGGGTAAGTCTCCCCAATCGCGATCACTGTCTTTAGCGCGGGCATAGGCATTGAAGGCTTGTCGTACCCATTTGACACTTTTATTGCACAACACGTAAGCACAATGAGGGCTCCAATAGGCATGTTCTATCCAAGGATCGTCCCCGGGTTCCCAATGTTTGAGAGACAATGTGCAATGAAAACAACGCACATGATGATCCATTCCTTTGTAAAAGAATCCGGCTTCTGCAATATTAGGTAATAAGTTCAACAGAATATCGGGGGCTGTATGAAATGACGCTAGACGAGCCGATAATTCACCATAGGAAGGCACTGAAGGATTCTGTAGTGATCCGTATTTACTCATTTTGCAGACTGATGTTTTTCTCAAGACGCGTTTCCTTTTTTATACCTAATATCTATAAGGAAGCGTGTTGTAATGGTGAACCCGCTGTCGCTTGTCGTACACTACGCGGTATTTCTTTACTAAGGAGATGGTGCGAACATCGTGCTGGCGCGTTCTCTGAATGTAGTGAGGATAACGCACATTGACTTCTTCTTCTTCTCCTTTTAACATTTTTTCTAAGGTAGCGAGTGAGACGATCTTAGAAGCGCGATAATTGAGCGTCAGTCCTTTAACTTTTGCACATTGATTTTCCCCCCTGGGTCTCGTATGCATAATTTTTAGGGCCTCCCGACATGTACTTGATGATACGATCTCCACTCAATTCATCGGTCCAGCCGCCTAAACTGTTGACAATGGTAGGGTTAAATTGGGTCTCGTCATGTTGATAGATAATACTATCCGTATCAAAATAGAGGACGCGTTCCCCCAAAGGTTCTAACGTCTCGTAGAGATGTAAACGAGCATGCGCTGTGGTAAAACAAGCCAGCACTACGTTTCCAAAAGGACAGTCTTCTAGGAATTCTTCTTTCTCCTGATAATTGATTAGCATCATGTCAGTTTCCGGATGATCTCGATTTTCCAGCAGCTCGACTCCTTTGATTTCTAGAGTGGCATCTTGTAATTTTTTCTGTAATTCTTCTTCTTCGGTTAAATACTGTGTTTGTGGTAGTTGTAATCGTTGTGCAAATTTTCCCCAGAGACAATTTAAAAAGAGTTTGGCAATGGTTCTACGGACGGGGTTTTTCTCGATGTCTATTAGATTCATGAAGATGCCTTCCCGGCGCCGGATCTCATCGATGTAGTCTTGTTTTTGTTCGCTCGTTTGACAATGATCGGGGAATCCCCGGAAGTTTCTTGTTTAATTTTTAAAAAAGTATCGATGTAAGATCGAAACAAGTCCTGACTGGTCTTTTCAAAATGCCAGACTTCATAGATGCGGTCGAGCCGATAGCCGAGATCTAGAGCTTTGTGTACTTCTACGGTCACCCAGGTACCAGTCAGACTACGCTGTGAATCGCTGTGACTGCATCGATCGTCGGGTCCTAAGTTGCGATGTTCGGCGCAGGTTCGGTATAAGGGGAAAAGTAATTTTTCCCCCGTCTTATAGGGTAGCACGGGATGATACAGACCTCGTGGTGGTAAGACACGACAATGAATGAGACCAAAGTACTCTCTCACATTCTTGAAATCGCTGGTGATGACTTGAGGATGATCGATGGGAAACGTTCTGTATTTCAACACGTAAGGATACAGAGAACACACATCGACGTATCGCATGTCTCCCTCCTCGCAATACAGGCGAGTAGCATTGGTACGACCTCCGTATAAGGCATCGCGGGGATTTAAGGGGTCCTGAATATCGAGGTCTCGTAGTAATGTTTGTAACTCTGGATTGTTTTTCACTTGTCGATCAAACTCGTGTTCCCAGATGCTCACGACTGTATATCCTTGTTGCTCTAAGGCGGCGGCGCGTTTCAAGGTTTGCTCATACAGGGTTTGATACGTCTGCTGGACTCGATGGGGGTGGGTTTCCGTCAACAGATTCGGATAACAGGTGGGGCACCCGTGCCAGTAGCAGCCGTAAAATTCGTACACGGTGCGGGATTCCTCCTCGTAGCCGTCCACCGTATAAGGGCCTATGGTAATTTCGCCCCCGTTCTTAGCATGACGTATGTTGCGGTCCAGGGAGGTGAGCCAGCGACAGGCCTTGGCCGAGTAGCGGCGCGACGGTTGATATCCCATATTGGGTATGATGGCTATGGTGTCCTGTGCCATGAATCCTCGGCGATACGCTAAATTAGCCGTGCTAGCAAAAGTGATGGATTCCTGAAACGGGTCGACGCGGACGAGTACGTAGAGCGTCGCCTTAAATTGCGCACAACAACGGCGTAAAATATCCACATCCGAGATACAGTAAGCCAGGAATTCCTTCTGGAAATCGAACACTTTCCCGGCCTGTTGAGTGTACCAGGTATAGAAGGCTGTACGATTAGCGATCGACATGTCGTCAGGATTGTAGTAGTGAGCATCGGGATAAGCCCCACGTAATTCTGGTTTTGTTCCGTGTTAAAAAAGTGGGGAAAATAACCTTTTTTCAGTTCTGTTAATCCAAACGCAGAGGGCATCTTGGCGAGGGCAAAGGGGAGGAAATTGTATGAATCGATGAATCTCAAGCCGAACACACCCATACACAAGATTTTACTGCCGTTGAGGATGACTGCGGGTTTGATACAGGCCGTATGCACTAGATAGTTCAAGATGAACTGCCCATCGTATCCCTTGAAATTGTGCGCAATGGCGTTCGTTTCATCATGCTTGAAAGTCACTTTACCCTTCTCGTCCGTCTGGGATTGTAACAACCATTCCATAAACTGCTTTAAGGTGTCGGGGCCTTGAAATACGAAGCGGCGTTGCGAGCCAAACGCATGACAGTGATCACACCGCATGTCGATGTCTAAACTATCGCAATGTTGACACACGCGTTCGGCCACACAGAGGTTAGGGGTGTGAACTCCGTTTTCCTGGGTACATTCAAAATCGTAATAAATGTACATTTTCAAATCCTTGTTGCGTTTGGGCTTGGGTTTCTGTTGAACGAAGCAGAGATGTGGGGTGGTGACGAGTTTCTTGCAGATGTGACATTGTGTTTTTCCGCCGCACGCGTGCTGTTTTAATAATTTCTTTGTCATCCATTTCTGACACTGGTCACAACGTCCCATTAAACTACACACAGTTGTCGCGGTATTGCTAGTGTAAGGTTTCAAGTGGGTCTGGTAACACGCAGCATTTCTAAAAAATCCCT